>NC_058404.1:11078373-11094304 GCF_002201575.2 Neomonachus schauinslandi
TCTAAAACTAATGATGTAATGTATGGGGATTAACATAAGAATAAAAAAAAAAAAGATAAGATGCTGTTTTAAATTGAATATAGACCATTACACTGGATTGAATGTTGTCCCCTCCACAAAAAAAAAAAATCACATCTACCTGGAACCTGAATTTATGATCTTATTTGGAAATTGTGTCTCTGTGTATGTAATTAATTAAGATGAGGTTACACTGAGTAAGGCCCAAAATTCAACACCTAGTGTCCTTATGAGAAAGTTGTGTCAAGTCTCAGGCACACAGATAGAAGAGAACAAAATGTAGAAAGAGACAGACATTGGAGTGATGCAGGTACAAGCAAAGGAATTCCAAGGATTGCTGGGAAGGGCTCGATGCCAGGGGAGAGATGTGGAACAGATTCTCAGAGCCACCAGAATGCACCAACTGTGTCAAAACCTTCACTTCAGATTTCCAGCCTCCAGAACTGTGAGAGAATTAATATCTGTAGTTTTAAGCAATCTAGTTTGTGAAATTTTGTTACGGCAGTCCTAGGGAGGGAATACAACCCCAGGTAATCTCTTCAGGGGAGATAATCTTTGAAGATAGTGCCAATCAATGTCGATCTGAAATGTGGGAGTGAAATGTTTTTGAGTTTTTGTAGAACCTCCAACAATATTAGCTCATTAGTAATTATAGGACAATTAAAAAAAAACTAGTCAATGAAGCTGCCAGTCCCCAGCTTTTAGAAAAAACAGTGCCTTGTGGAGGACAGAGACTCACTGCCTCCTCAACTCTGCACAGCCTCTGCCCTGCTGAGTCTGTCCCATTCTTCTGCTTCTTATCTGGACCCATTAACTCTTGTCCCGATTACTCTTGGAAGTTTTATTTTGTCTACCCACAGGTCCATGACTAAAACTAACCCCAAAAGTTTACAATAAGAAATCAGGTATTACAGATCAAAACCTCAATGAGATACCACCTCACACCAGTCAGAATGGCTAAAATTAACAAGTCAGGAAATGACAGATGTTGGCGGGGATGCGGAGAAAGGGGAACCCTCCTACACTGTTGGTGGGAATGCAAGCTGGTGCAGCCACTCTGGAAAACAGTATGGAGGTTCCTCAAAAAGTTGAAAATATGACCCAGCAATTGCGCTACTGGGTATTTACCCCAAAGATACAAAAGTAGGGATCCAAAGGGTTACGTGCAGCCCAATGTTTATAGCAGCAATGTCCACAATAGCCAAATTGTGGAAAGAGCCTAGATGTCCATCAACAGATGACTGGATAAAGAAGATGTGGTGCATATATATACAATGGAATATTATGCAGCCATCAAAAAATGAAATCTTGCCATTTGCAATGACATGGATGGAACTAGAGGGTATTATGTTGAGTGAAATAAGTCAATCAGAGAAAGACAATTATTATATGATCTCACTGATATGAGGAATTTGAGAAACAAGACAGAGGATCATAGGGGAGGGAGGGAAAAATGAAACAAGATGAAACCAGAGAGGGAGACAAACCATAAGAGACTCTTAATCTCAGGAAACAAACTGAGGGTTGCTGGAGTGGTGGCGGGTGGGAAGGATGGGGAGCCTGGGTGATAGACATTGGGGAGGGTATGTGCTATGGTGAGTGCTGTGAATTGTGTAAGACTGATGAATCACAGACCTGTACCTCTGAAACAAATAATACATTATGTTAATAAAAAAAAAAGAAAAAGCTCAAAAAAAAAGAAGTCAGATATTACATTCTTTGCATATAGATGAAAGAGGTTGTGTGAAACAGCTATTATTAATAGAGTTTTCCATTCTATTACTTAATTGAGTGATATGGGAATTTTTACCAAGATAATATTTGAACTTGCAGCAATAATTTCTCTTTCTTCTAGAATATTTAGTGCTGATTCTGGGAGAACTCTTTCTAATGATTCCAAAAATGTTTTGAGAACAACAAAGCATTAGCCAGCGCAAGAGCCCATTAACTGTTGAGAAATATCCAAACATAAATTCTGTGTGAACCTTGACGCCTCCTTTTTCCGTTAGAACAAGTAACACAAACGCAGATTTCACTATGAACATGTTCTGTTTTTGCTGATTTGAGATTCAGCGTCATTTCAATGGATTTGTTTTCAATAATCCTACAGAGATTTTAGAGAATATCCTTTCAACTTAAAATATTATTTAGCAGTTTGACACTTTAATTTTAAATTGATTATAAATCGTTCTATGCCATGTAGCTAATGATTGCTAAAAACAACATTCAAAACTCACATCCTTATTTTTTAAATAATAGCTTAAATATTAGGGTTGTTGCACACAAAGACAGCTTTTCATTTTTGAAAATGTGCTCTTGGACAAAGTACGCGGCATATTAAAAGGGAATATAGGCAAGAAGATGGAGGTTTGTTTGTGGTTTTGATTTTTTTTTTTTAAAGAAGATACTCATTGGCTTTATCTATCGCAGAAAATATACCTCTTCATATGATGTGATCGAGTCTTCAAGGAGCCAAATACCAGATGAGGATGTTATGATCAATAAAAATGGTTCCTGAATCAAAACCTCATTAGAGACAGGAATTTTCTCCTGGGTCTTGTCAGTGGTATCACCCTTTTGAGAGTTAGAAGGCAAGGGCGGCTTCATCTCTCTGAAGCCGACCTTAGCATTCTGTCCACTGAACGTGTGAATGAAACACAACAGAAATTTGCCATGAGCGTCTTGTTAGGTCAAGCCCAGCGGCATTTCAGTGAATCAAACTACAAACAAATTGCTTTGGAATATTTGTGATCCTTCTGCTGAATATACATTTTCATTTAAAGTAGGAGAGCTGTAAGTTTGCATCATGCAGTTGATCCACAGTCTGTGGACTCTCCTAATGGTACCTGTTAGGGGCAGAATTTAAACCACAGCATATGTTACTAGTAACAGAAAATTACAATGTTGATAAATAAAAAGACATAGCCTGAAAATAGATTGAGTTAGCAACATTTTGTATTTATTCCTGGCTTAAAACTGAAGTTTAGAAGCAGTCCCAACTTTCATAACCAAGAACATGTGCAGAATAAGTACAAATGAAAGGAACAAGACATATATAAATTATGCCAAGAACTCAGTCATGAGCCCTCTGTTCATTTGTGGATCGCTGAGCTGAGGCAGTGGGGCCAACCCACAGCCTGGTAGGTGAATGTGTGGCACACATTTAGCCTTTGGCTTTGCCTCCGGAAAAATACTTTAACAGCTAAACCTATATAAAAATTCATACCTTTCAATTATCCCTGCCTGAGAATGGCTTTGCAGTGATGTGCCCAAGATCAGAGCAAGGTTAATGCATTTAACATTTTGCTTAAAAAATGGTTTTCAAGGATCACTATAGGGAGGGACCATCAGTTGCCTTCTTTTTTTTTTTTTTTTTTAAAGATTTTATTTATTTGACAGAGAGAGAAGGACACAGTGAGAGAAGGAACACAAGCAGGGGGAGTGAGAGAGGGAGAAGCAGGCTTCCCGCCGAGCAGGGAGCCCGATGCAGGGCTCGATCCCAGGACTCCGGGATCATGACCTGAGCCGAAGGCAGACACCCAACAACTGAGCCACCCAGGCGCCCCAGTTGCCTTCTTTTGACAGGCAAATCTCGTAGCACTCTTCATGTCCCAAATGCCTGCAACAAAGAAAGGTGACACGGCTTAGGCGGGAAGATGCAAGTCTATTCTTGGAAGGCAGCCAGTCTTGTCTTTTCTTCAGGGACTTTAATTTTAATATAAGAACACATTGAGAGTATTAATGATAATTTGGAGTTTCCATTTGGTTGCTTTTATGTATAAGAATCTCTAAAATTGTATTCCGAGGATAAAGAAATATTATATTATTGTAATGGCCAAACTTCTCCCTTGAAGCTAGGAGATTAAGAAAATATTATGCAGATAACAGTAATATACCAAATATTCACATTTTTATATGGCTTTAAATAAACATTTTTCTTTGGGAACAGCCTTTGGCAACATACATAAAACATATATTGCTCAAACATATGCTTTTTATATATAAATAATATAATGCATGTTTGTGTGGCAGAGGCTTACAAAGGGGGGGAATGAGTGAAAGACCCCTGATCACAATTTTAAATGTCTTCTTGTTGACAGTTGGATGTCATTGAACATCTAGTTTGAGACACCAACATCATCACAGATAACTAGAGATACAATGCATATTTGCTGTATGTTGTGAAGTAGAAATACTAAGAGAGAAACAAAATTATCAAACTTTGAAATTCCTTTTCAGTAGAGAATTTATCTTTGTGCCTTAGACACAAATGTTTTCTGCCCTATTCCCAGAAAAATATTCAAATCATGTATGTTTAGGGAGTGGTTTGGGGGCCAGTTTAAATAGAGTCTCACATAATGCAAAGCAGGAACAACAATGACAGTAACAAAAAAACTTTACATTTCTGCGCCTAGGTTTATAATGTAGCTTCCAAAAGTTGAATAAGATTCACCAACCTGTGACTCACCTGCATGACTTCCGTAAATCAGATGTGAATCAGACGGAGGACTTACAGCAGAAAAAATGGTTTAAATGTCTAGTTCTTACAGAAAATATTTTAAGGGAAAAATAGATTGTTAGCTTGGTGAAATCAGATGTGTTTGTTATCTATAATTTTAACCTTTTTTTAAAAAAATTCATTTTCTTTAAATCTTCGGTCCTTACTTTTCTACTCTTTATGCAAGCATTAGACAAACTTTTAATCTTATTAACTATTGACCATCATTTAACCTTAATAATGACCAGATGTGGGACACCTGGATGGCTCAGTTGGTTAAGTGTCTGCCTTTGGCTCAGGTCATGATCCCAGGGTCCTGGGATCAAGTCCTGCATTGGGCTCCTTGCTCAGCAGAGAGTCGGCTTCACCTTGTGCCTGCCCCTCCCCCTGCTTGTGCTCTCTCTCTGACAAATAAATAAATAAAATCTTAAAAAAAAAAACTAGATGTACAGCTATTTAGATCCTCTTTAAATGCATCATTTTGACATCTATAAATGACAAAACCCCAGAAATGTACAAAATCTATTATATCAAATCATTTTATAAGAAAAAATCCTGCATTTTTACACACTTAACAAAGTAAAAGTTTTATTAAATAAGCATATGATATATATGTGTGCATATATGTATATATGTTATATATTTATATGTATAATATATATACATGTATGTTGAAATTGATCAATTCAGTCTAAAGACTAATTCCACAAGACGCGTATTTGGTACTATATAATCAAATTGAAAATCTCACTAATTTTTCCACTATGAAAACAGTTGTATAGAATTACTTAAAGGGTAAAATTAAGTGTGTGTGTGTGTGTGTGTGTGTGTTGGTCTAGGAATCAGATGACCCATGTTGTGCTTCTAGTTAAATGACTTTGTAGAAATCGTTTACCTTCCATCTGGGTCAATACTTTTAATCTGAAAAATGGGGACACCAAGATCTGCCCTACTGGCCACAATCATAATATGACATGTATGAACTCAAAATGAAAATTATAAAGTAGGTTGCAATTAATTAGCTGCTTTTAGAACCAGATATGAACAAGATAAATGGAGATTAGTAATGGAAAGAGAGACAATTAACTGAAATAATCCACCTGATGTAATTGTGTTTTACACAATATTAAACTGGTCAGAGGTGGGAAATTCTGTCAATTGGTTGCTACCTGACAACAAATAAATTATTTCACTGATTTTTCCCCCTAAATTGACTGAAAAGAAGAGTTGTTTTGGCAACATGTAAACACAGCCAGAGAAAAATTTCACCTTCTCTAACCTCCATTATCTATCTGAATTTGAAACCAAATGCAGATAGAGAACTCATTATTGTAGTGACAACCTCTGTTGTAATTAAAAAACATGGGATCTATTTCTAAAGTAGGGGTAAGGCAAAGGGCAAAGAAATGTCTGACCCTTTCCATGCATTATCCCAAGATTTCTTAACATGAAAGTGTTTCAGCTGTTTCAAGCAGATACACTGACCTATGACTGACTAGCTACTACAACGAGGGACAGAAAATTTTAAGTGCTATTAATTAGCCACTAGAATATAATAGTCCAAAGGTGAGAATTAGAGTAAATTCTAGGATATCTGCTGATTCCTCTCACAAAACTGTATAAACTTCAACATTCTCTTTCAAAAGGACACATTTATACCAATATAATGTGACTAAATTAAATTCTTGGTGCAATGTTTGTTTTGTTTTGTTTGTTTGTTGCCCGTTTGAATGTGTCTATTGATCTCACATCCAAATAATTATGGAGCCTTCACATTTCATTTTGCTACCCAATATATCAGCCGAAATCAATTCCTTTTCACTCCCTTTTTTCTTGGTGCTGAATGCTGTTTCAAAATGAGTATCAGACTTTTTAGTACAGTGACCTGGTGAGCCACGTTTTATACCAGATAACCTAGAAACAAAAACAAAATGAAACAAAAGTGAAAAGTTAGTTATTTCACTAAACTTATTTTGTCCTGAAAAGTAAGGTAGAATACAGAAATAATTAAAGGAAAGGAGTGAAACCAATAGGCAAAAAAAAAGTCCTCTATTGTACCAAATCTCTCTGTCTTGCAGTTTTGGGTTTATCAGATTCAAACAAAACAACAACAAAAAGTTATGCTACTGATGCTCTATAATATTAATTCTCTAATCTCATTCCTTTGTTTCCAAAAGAAAGAGCCTTTGTGTCCACTTAAATCTTGTAAACAGTAGTCAGAGCAATTAATTAAATTTCCTCTCCATTAAAATGACATTTGAAATTCACCTTTGTATACCTTGGATTTTCACGCAGTGTGGACACTATCTTATTTCTCGTCTTCATATGCTTCTCATTTTCCCTATTGAATGGTAATTCTATGATCCAGGTGCCAAACTGCGAAAATATTCTTCCAGCGGCAGCATATGGTTCCTTGGCAAGCTTATCTAGCATCTGGACGAAAAGCTTATAGTTTCCTTCGGGTATGTAGTCCTTCTGGCTGCAAAGAGGCTATTTGTGCAGTCTTTTCCTCACAGACACCATTTCTCTTGACAAACCTTTGGTTCTAAGCAAATTTTGTACATTTTTTTTGTCCATTTGAGAATCAGTGATCTACAAAAGCCTGCTTTCCAGCCAGGCAGCTGTCCAAGTAGCCTCCCTCTATGACCACAGGGTGGATGTGGCACTGATACAAATTGCTTTAAATATAATAAGAGTTTGTTCAGCTACCTTGATAAGCAACATTTTGTTACTAATGAAATCGGAAGATTATCTCCACTGGGGTAGCTATTCCTGAGGGTTGTCAAGGATTACAAAAACTGAATAAGGTAACAACATATGAAAGTGTACAGTGCTCAGCATCCATGCTGTTGTAAATGGTGCATGTGTGATATGTGGTTTTTCATACACAACGTTCCCCCCACTGAAAATTCAGTTTCTGCAGCTGTTCGGACGGAGCGCCGCAGAGGGTGTAGAGTACCAGTGCCTCCAGCACTATGACCATAGGGAAATGTTTTGTCAGTCATCATTTTATCTAAGCACTACAAGCACTCTTCTGCCAGTATTAGATACTGTTTCATACTGAAGAATTTAAGAGTTATGTCAGACTGAGAACAAAATCGTTTACAACTCCTCATAACCTTCCAATCATAGTCCTCTAATTTGGGGGTCATCTTCTCAGAAAAAAGGAACCAAAATGCATGAAAAGGAAGTATGTTTCAATATGACTCATTTATTCCTGTTGAAAAGCTGAGGCAAACCAAAGTGAGCTCTCGTACTCTCTACGTATGTAGTGTTCCTAGAAGCTAGCATTCTCTATATCCCATACCCTTTTTGCATGGTCGTTTTAAGAATAGCTTTTAAAATGGGCCCTTAGGAATACAGAATTGAAGCACATTTCTACTAGATGTAATTTCCTCATAGATGGTTACATGATCTGAGATTCCTGAATAACATTTTAATGAACTGGATGGAAGAGCAGAAGAAGACCTATTTGATAGTTGAAGCTACATTAAAGGATGCCTGCCTCATGTGTGTTGAATACTTTTTACAGATGACAGTATTTCCCACATACTATTTTAGGGGGGTTATTCAAAATAAATGAAGAATTCCTTCATTTGAGAAGCAGTACATGAATTTGAGCAAAGTGAAACAGGCTTCGTTATTGGATGACATCCTCTAGCCTTCAGTATACTGGTGTGCATTGTGACTCTCTAAAAGAGATGTTCTTTACGTGATACTTGACCCTGAACTCTTCTTTCTTAAGTAAAGTCTACTGGAATGCTGCTGTGCACAATTTTGGGAAATTCTTATATATAGAAAAAGTCTGCATCAGGATTTCTTAAATAAATTGTGTAATATTACTTTGAGAGCTTCAATAAATTCTCCAAAAATATGGTGATCTGTAATGAAATGCAGTTACTTAATGCAAATAATATTGGAGGGTCCTAATATAGATTTAGCATATTTAAACTATTTACAAAACTTAGAGTAAAAAATACAGATAGATCTAATGATTTGTGGTCACTATAGTAGATTGGACTGATGTGAAAAACTTGCACCTTCCTACTACAAAGACAGATAAATACCAGATAATTTGGAATCAAGATATGGTTCAATACATTAAAAAAATTAAAAGAAAAGAGAGAGAAATCCCAATATATAGATATGAACATTAAGCACTTGAGGGGAATGCAAAGGGAAAATAGTTCACTGCATTATCAAAACTGGGTAAGCATAGGAGTGGATCTTTTGGCTAATTAAAGTTTGATTTTCATAATTACTTCCAGACTTCAAATTATTCTTGAGTAAAATTTTGCTAATTTATAATTTTATTTTAAAGAGTGTCCATTTCTCTTCAAGTTTACAAGTTAATTGGCATAAAGTTGTTCAAATCCTTGACTTTGATTTTTAAAAATCTCTATGGGGATAAATACATTGAAAGCAGTAGAAATTCATTAAATACTTTGGGATAAAGTCGGCAAAAATTATTTCAGATCCTCAGGTTAACTCTGAGAAAATAGCCAATTGAAAAATGTCTTCAAAGTGTACCAACAATTTGAAGTAACATTTCAGGAGGGTTGGTCTGGTAAGAAGTGGTTATGATATGGAGCGCCTGGGTGGCTCAGTTTGGTTAGGTGTCCAACTCTTGGTTTTGGCTCAGGTCATGATTTCAGGGTCATGGGATTGAGCCCCGAGTTGATCTCTGTACTCAGCACCAAGTCAGCCTGAGATTTTCTCTTTCCCTCTCCCTCTGACCCTCCCTCTCAAATAAATAAATAAAATCTTAAAAAAAAATAAGCAGTGGTTGTGATATCATATTTCATTACACAGCTTAGGGGTCAAAGGCAGAGAAACTGGAACTATACTTAGGAAATTGGTTAGAACTAAGGAGGGGAAATCACTCAGTTATAGTCAGTCCTTGTGACTGAGCATCCTGGAGCTGAAGAGTGGTAGCTGGGCTACAGTCTAGACCTACCTGAGTGCCCATGACAATCCACACATAACAGACACCAGAGTGAAAGACAGGGAAGTTGGCGGGAGGGAAAAAGGAGGGTCTCAGATAGTGATTGGCTACCAGCTTTTTGTTGAAGACATGTGAATTGGGATTAACCTTTTGATATCAAATCTCAGCCCCTGTCCACACCACATCTGTGACTTAATAAATGTATTTTTAAACTTTCTAGATTTAAGTTCCCTCCTTTGTAAAAGATATACAATAGTTCTTGTCCAGTAAGGTTCTTGTGAAAATTAAATGAGATGATCTTTTGAAGTCTTTGCAAAGGACACAGAAAATGTTAAATAAGTGTTAATATTATTACTGGCAGGATTAATAGCCTGAGATCCACCCAAGGCTAGTCCTCAGCAGCTGAGGGCAAGTTAAAGGAAGGGGAAGTGGATTCTATTAGTATATATTTTGATACTGAAAAAGTTGGGTTGCTGTAAGTGAACCCAACTTCAATAAACCTGGGAAGATATAGGTATGAAAATAAAGAAAGGAAGCCAGGTGAATGGATTTTGCCTAGTGCCCTGAGGGACTCAAGACTGGTCAATATCGAGAGCAAGTGAAAATTGTGCCAAAGATCCTTAAGGTGATTAAAAAAAAAGAGAGAAGACTGAAATGTTGGCACAAAGGCATCAAAAGAAACATCATTGGAATAACTGCATCCTCTGTTAGTTCCACTGTGTTATTATTTTACCTACAAAAGAAAAATGCAGTCGGTGAAATGTGATCTTAGACTCTGTTGTTAGTACTTCGGTGGCATAAAGTTCTGGTATTATAAATGAATAATTGATAATAGGTAGATAAATAATGGCGAGTAAGTTTGGCTTAGGAGGCAAAACAACTATTTAGAAAATCCGACTAGATGTGTACATATGTCTCTGCGAATCCATCCTTACTCTTGGGGCAGGCTCAGTGCCCTCCAATTGTTCGTTTTGCTTAGATCACCCAGAAAGATAATAGCATAGATCCTTGGTTACTTACCTTATACCCAAAACCTTTTTCTTCTTTCCTGATAATAATAATAATGATGACAATAATGATAACGAACTACTTTTCAGTTACGTCATCTCACTCTGTCATTATACCTTAGTGTGGCTTCCACCATTCTCAGTCCCAAGGTGGAACTGAGATTCTGAATAGATTCTGAATATTCTATCCAATCTAAACATTTCACAAAGCTTATATTAATTTACTTTTTACCATCTAAATTATAAACTCTGAGTTGGTAAGCTTATGACCATTCTACGTCAAACTTTAAGACTTACAAAATATTGATCACATTCACCTTCTGAATCTTTTTTCTGGGGGGTTGGGAGGAGGGTTCTTAGTTTATTGTTTTATTTTTTTCACCATGCTGTGCATCACATCTCCATGACTTAGTTGTTTTATAAAATGAGGTTTGTACCTTTTGACCCTCTTCATCCATTTTGTTCTCTGTGAGCTTGTTTTCGGTTGGTGGTGGTGTTGGGTTCCACATAAGTGAGATCGTACAGTATTTGTTTTTCTCTGTCTTATCTCACTTAGCATGTACACTCAAGGTCCATCCATGTTGTATCGAGTGGTTTCCTTTTTATTATGGCTGAATAATATTCCATATATATATATATCACATTTTCTTTATCCATTCATCCATTGCTGGGCACTTAGGTGGCTTCCATATCTTGGCTATTGTAAATAACACTGCAATAAACATGGGGGTGCAGATATTCTTTTGAGTTAATATTTTTGTTTTCTTTGGATAAATACCTAGAAGTAGAATTGGATCCTATGGTAATTCTATTTTTAATTTCTTGAGGAAACTCCATACTGCTTTCCACAGTGGCTGCACCAATTCCATTCCTACTTACAGTGCACAAGGGTTCTCTTTTCTCCACATCCTCTCCAACACTTCTTATTTTTTATCTTTTGGATACTAACCATTCTAATGTGTGTGAGGTGATATCTCCCTGTGGTTTTGATTCACATTTCCCTGATGATGAGTGATTTGAGCATCTTTTCATCTGCCTATTGACCATCTATATGTCTTTTTTGGGAAAAAAAAATGTCTATTTATGTCGTCTGTCCATATTTAAATTGAATTATTTTTCTTTCATTTTTATAGTGAGTTGTATGAGTTTTTTTTACATATTTTGCATCTTAATAACTTATCAGGTACATGATTTGAAAATATTTTCTCCCGCTCAGTAGGTTATTTTTTATTTTGTTGATGGTTTCCATCACTGTGCAGTTTTTAGTTTGATGTGGTCCCATCCTGTTTATTTTAGTTAATTCATGTTCTGTGTTTTTTTTTTTTTTTTTGCATACATAGATTTTTATTCTTACAAAATTCTGTGTAGACTTATTGTTAAACCATGATCTGCGGCCATTAGAAAGAGCAGTGATAACCAAAATATAGTGTATATGTCCTAAGAACCAATCTCATTACACTTGTTTAAAGTTTGGTGGGGTTACTAAATGGTCAGTTAGATGCTACTTCCTATGTATCATAGCTTGATTTTAGTAAGAGATCATCTAAACCTAATTACTTCCCAAAGGCTCCACTCCAAATATCGTCATATTGGAGTTAAGTGTTCTTTTGTATTTTTTACTTGCCTTTGTGTGGTTTTACTTTTTAGAGCTTTTTCAGTAACATTGACATATACTGTGCAGACCACTGATGTCAATACACCAGTTTTCTTTTCTTTTTTTAATTTTTAATTGTAGTAAAATAGACATAACATAAAATTTACCATCTTAGCCATTTTTAAGCCTACAGTTTAGAACTGTTAAGAACATCCACACTGTTGTGCAACCGATCTCTAGAACGCTTCATCTTGCAAAACTGAAACACTGTATCTATTCAACAACAACTCCCCCTTTCTGCCTCCCTCCCCGCCATTCAACCATCAAAGTAATTTTGTGTGTGTGTGCTGTTTTTTATTGTTTTTTCTACATCCATTCCTGAGATGCCTGGTGTTTATTGGTCTTTTAGGACACAAAATCTATTTGGCTGATATCAGCTGGCAATAATTTTCAGAATCACAGATTACTTTTGTAGGTTGTAACTCTAGTTTAATATCTATGACTTCAAAAATGTGTTTTCTGGAATTTCTGGCCTTAAGCCTACCTGAACGAGAATTATAAGGGGCATTTGTAAAACATGCAAATTCTGCACTGTACCTCAAATGAACTATACCAGAATATTCTATTTAATTTGTTTTCTCACCAGTGAGTCCCCAAAATCTACATGTCTTTCAAAAGTACCTTATGATCCTTAAGCACATTAAAATGTGATCATCTTAATTGTGTAATTCTTCAATATGTAATTCAACAATCTTATTCTATTATGAAACTCACAGCTAATCCAAGAAAACTACTATTCATCCTGTGTCCTCCATAACTTGGAGACAGGGCATTGAAGCTTGTGACTAAGACAGCGTGAATCTAGAGACAAGAGGAGATGAGGGATGAGGAGTCACCCTGACAGTTGACTTCCTGGAGCAGTGTCTACGTTTCTAGGTCTTTTCAGTGGAAACTTGGTCAAGGGCCAATTTAGTTAGCTTTTCAGCTTTCCTCTTCTTTGCTATAATTCCATTTTGTAGTTGCTTCAGCTCTATAGCGAATGTGTTTCCTTTTTTATTCTGGAGTTGTAGTTTTATGTTGCCTAATGGGCCTGGATTTGAAGGGGAGAGACGACTGGTCTCATCTCATCGTCTCATTGACTTCAGTGGGGTGAGCATCAGTCTATAGGATCAAGATTCAGTTTCTGATGGTGTCCTGACTTCAGAGGGGAGGTAGACATGAGAGAGATGTCTTCCATGTTTACGTCTCACTTTAATTTCTAAGGAAGAGAAAGGAAAAAAAAAAGGCATCGTTTATACACATGGTAACAAAGAACTCTATGTACATGAAGCAGAGTTCTACCCAGATGATCTATTTTGTTGATTTGTGCCTTTCATGAGGTTTAAATATAGTCATCAGATAAGCCTTGTATATAATCATAAAAACGATACTGAAATATTTTATTTTTCCAAGTAAATGACCAAAGAAAACCAATCTGCAAGCTATGAAAGTCAGACAATTTCCAGTTGAACCTCTTTAGACACAGTGATTTCCAAGCATTCCGTTCTACCTGAATCAGGAAAAAGTACAGTGAAATGTAAATAATGTATACTGTGTTTAGAAAAACAATGTAAATACTTTATAGACTGTTCAGTAAATAATGTATATACTTAGAAAAACAATATAAATATTTCATGGGCTGCTGGGCCACTGTTAAGACTCAGATTAAACCTCAGGGTTTAAAGAACACTATGTTTATCAAAACTCCATTTCTTCTACCCAATAGAATTCTGCAAGGTTTGGATAAATGGCCATATATAAGCTATGTATTCATGATACGGCCCTATTGCAGTCACTGTATTAAGTGTACATTATACTTTTTAGTTGCTACACACTAAAATCATCTGAATTTCAAAGTTTGAGCTATGTTTTATTGTTATAAAATGTACAGAAAGACTTCTTGTCAAGCCCTTCCAACCTTGCCAATCACATTAGACATCCATATTATATTCTTGATCCATCAGGATTACAAACTAGAGTCACATATTTCTAATAATAATGTTTACTGTTCTCAACTTTTGATTCCATTAGAGAAATTAATTTCCTTCCTCTCTCCTCTCAGAATGGCCCCATTCTTTCTGCACGTATGTTGCCTACTAATGCTTCAAAAAATCTTTTTTTTTTCAGTTTCCTTTAAATCAGAGCTAAAAATGTGCTTCTCATGTCTGTCCTTTCATTACTTTAGCTCTAGAGCATATCTTTGCAGCTCCACATTTAATATTCAATATCTATTGTTAAATTCCTCATAAAATGCCAGTAAGTGCTCATATGTTCTAATTAATAGGCATAGTGTGAAGGCCATAACCAACTTCACAGAGGAGAACAACGAGCTCACAGATCACAGCTGCAATCCACCAGAGGTTGGATGTGAACATTCCCTCCTCAACGGCTGAGTATTTCAAGCAGGAGGAGCAGCTGGTGAGTGAACGGAACCCATGATGCAGTAACAGTTTGTTGGAAACATGAAAAACTATAAATGTCAGTTGCATATCAAATAGTACTCTATACCAACTGGTTAACATTGTTCATCCCCAAAGACACTGAATATAAAAATGGAGACTTCCTAGCAAATTAAACTGGGTATTTAGAGGGATAAAAAGAATAATTCATAAGCATGCTTGAAGTCTAAAGAGTAGCTTTAAGGTATTTGGGTTGAGAGTAGAAAGGGATTTAAAGAAGATAATATGGAGGGTTTTTTTTAAATGATAATACTAATCTATGGTGACACAAATTCTACAGAATGTCAGCCAGGCATTGGAGTATAAAAATAGTATGTACCTCATTTGTAGACATGTATGTTCCTAAAGCAAGATGGAAATCAGAGAAACGTGTCTTTGGATCATCACAGAGACTAACCAAGTGTTCCCAGCCTAAAGTATCATTTTTACATGAAAAACAACTCAGAGTGTATGGTCCTATCAGTTTAATCTGTATACTGATGGATTTTAATTCTTTGCAATTGATCTCCTGACAATGAAGCCTTTTTTAAATTACACCATGAGACATGGATTTAGAAACATTGGTATATGTTCTAAGGAATCTCTGGATATAAGGGATCAAGAAAAGAAAGAGATACAGTGATCAAAAAATATGAAAAGTTTTATAAGAAATTTAAAAAAATAAAGAAATGCAAATGTACAAAGAAAGATTATGGAAGACAAAGGGGTCATCTTAAGTGTATGAAGTGAACTTAAATTTTAAGAAATCTCTTGTTCATTGAACAGAAATAGAGTATTTTAAAATTTCCATTTCTTAAATTCAAACTGTCATACATTTTGAGAGGTGCTGTAAATACTACAGTCTAATCTAGGGTTTCCTTCACACCAGTTTCTTAATCGAAGGTAGTCGGTAACAATCGGGGAAGATCCACGCCTAGAAATTTGAACTACTGGAAGGTCTTTTGAACTAGTATCCGCATCTTGATGTCCACCCCTAGCACAGGTCACTTTGCTCACTTTTCTGAAATAAGATATTCTGCTCTGATGTTATTTAAAAGTAACGAATTGCCCTAGAATTTACAGAGTGTTTGGGCACATATTATCTCATTTGATTCTCAAAATAACCCTAAGAAATGGGTAGGTGTTAATTCCTATGTATAGTTAAGGAGATTGAGTTCCAGATGGATTAAGTAACTCACTTAAGGTCTCTATCTAGAAAAGTGCAATAATGTTACCTAAGCCTAAGTGTACTTATTCCAACTGAACAATCTCTGACAAAATTATAAAGGAAAAAGAAGGAGGAGGAGGAGGTGGATGGGGAGGAGGAAGGAAGGAAGAAAAGAAGGAAGGAAGGAAGGAAGGAAGGAAGGAAGGAAGGAAGGAAGGAAGGAA
>NC_058404.1:11094314-11286429 GCF_002201575.2 Neomonachus schauinslandi
GAAGGAAGGAAGGAAGGAAGGAAGGAAGGAAGGAAGGAAGGAAGGAACGATATCATACCAAATCCTTGGGGTAGAAAGAAAATTTGAGTCTAGTGCCTTAGAACTCTGCACTGTGAGCAGCAGAACTTAACATTTATTAAATTCTCGGGTTTCAAAATAAATAAAAACTAAAGAAAATAATTCAAAACGTTAAAAACATATATTTAAGGTCTAAGAATATAATCCAAATACCTTCTATTAACTATAGGATACAATATGAAAAAAAAGATGGGTAGATACATAGGGTTTTTTATTAATGAACTGAGTTGTTCCTGAACTTGAAATAACAAGAATTTCACATTTTAAGCAGTTTTCACTTGTAACTCCAAGCACACAAATATTTAATTTTGCTTTACTCCTTCTATACATCCACTTAAATTTCTCTTCTTATTGCAAACCAGTCAGGGAATAAACAAGCTTCGCCAATTTCAATGAAGCAATGCATGTTTAACATACAATCAGTGATTGTATCAGAAATAGCTTATTTTCTTTAAATTCTGCCAACAAGAGTAAATGGAAATATTTTCCACTCATGATTTTTGCACATCAACAGTAGTAGAAATTGATAATAAGCACAAAAAGAATCAGCATCCTTTTGATCCAAAAATGTATCTGCTGGCCCATTCCAGTTCTTGTTGTATTTGGCAAATTGTTCAGGTTAACCACATTTGAACCAAATATATTGTGTGCAACCCCCAAAAAATGTGTGTACATAAAGATGTGGTATATTGTTCCCTATCTACCCAATTGTATCATGATTGCTCACTAGGTTTCAGAGCACAGATTAGGAACTGTTTCTGGCTGAACTATTAGAATTTGTTAATTGCTGCTGTTAGATAAACTTTGAGAGCTGCTAATATTGTGTATAAGTATTAAGTAGAATTTTTCAAAGTTTTCTCTGCAAAGAATATTTTATGAAATCAGAATAGGTAAACAAAATATTTGCCTGCCATTTGCAAGCCATTTCAAACAACTCAACATCGGTTTTTCCACCCATCAAATGGGTTAATTGAGCCAAAGTCGATACCTTTACCACTCTTAATAGGAAATTAGATAATATGTATGGACATAGTCCCTAAACCATACAGTATTCCTCGATACTGATTATTAATTTTCAGTGTATAAGATCCACCTGCCTAAGAATCAGATCTTTATCTATCAGGTTGTTTTACGGAAACAGGGTTTATTCAGGTCCCATGACATGAAGAATATTCTAGGTGGTGTTTTGCCTGCTAGGGCCCTCCTCTGTCCTTCCTCTTGGTAGCTGGCTTTCCTGTCTGCTTCCCAAGGGGCTCTGCTCACTGTAACTGTAACTGTTCTTGTTGCTTATGTCACCTCCCTCCCTGGTTGTCTTTTCCTTCCCTTTTTCTTGTAAATTGCTGGATGCTATTTTCCAGACATTTTGCAGGTCCTGTGAAAAGGCTCAAAGAATACAACCAAGTCACAGCAATATCTATGAAGACCTCTGATAAGCAGTAAGCGCCATACACGTACAGGGAAGTGTTCCTTCTAGTTAGTCAGAATAAGCTATGTTTCAGGACTTCCGACTCCTAAGTGATCCTCACCAATGGTCTCTTACTGCTGAGTCCCCCTGGAGCTGTTTCATTAGCCCCGGAAATGATGTGGAGTGAAGAAAGCAGTCCTTAAATTCTCCATACTGAGGATTACTCTGTTCTGTAGCTACAAACATGAATTTATTTACTTATTTTTTAAAGATTTTATTTATTTATTTGACAGAGAGAGAGAGCACAAACAGGGGGAGTGGGAGAGGGAGAAGCAGGCTTCCCACTGAGCAGGGAGCCCCATGCGGGACTCGGTCCCGGGACCCTGGGATCAAGACCTGAGCTAAAGGCAGATGCTTAAGGACTGAGCCACCCAGGTGCCCCTACAAACATGAATTTAATGGGAACCTGCGTGTGTGTATCTGTGTGTCTGTGAGTGTGACACACACCCTCATACAGATATTCACACATCATAATGTCCATCAGCACGTACTAGCTACAGTGCCCTACATATTGTTTTTTTTATGCTCTCAATATTGGTTTATTTGACTAAATAAATTGCTTTGACTAAAAACAATTGCTTTATTGTAGCTATTATTTCCTATTTGTTTAATTTAGCTAACAAAAGGATTCTATGTTTGCTTTATTTCCACCATCAATTTAATTTGTTGAGTATCTAAGGAAGATTCTTGAAATAAGATATTTAGTTACTAAAAGAAAACACAAGTAAGATCCACTTTGCTAATCAACTTTGAAGATGAAAAAATGTGGTATCTGCTTCTGTATGTAGGACAACGCTGCAATGCATTTGTCCCATTTTTATACGGGAAACTAAAAGAAGTTTAAGTGATCTGGCTAAAGTTACAGAGTTAATAAAGATAGAGTTAATATGCAGTCCTTCACCCTGCATTATATTTCATTCTAACTAACTTAGCTTTTTGGATGGAGAAAGTGATCAATCAAAGAGCTTACCGTAAAACTAGTCAGGGAAGAAAGGAGAGTAAATAAATATATCAGTGAAAGAGAATACACTATATTCTATGACAGGGATGCCTGGGGAGAATGACAGGCCATCAAGGAGGGATGCCAAGTTTATCTGAATGAGGGTCTCCAAAGGCATCTCAGAATAGGATATTTGGTTTGAGTCATTAAAAGAGTGTTTTCCAGGCTACCAAGAGAATGGGGGGAGGTAATTCCATAAAAGCAAAACATAAAGCAAAAGTATTGAAGTGAGAAACAGTTAGAAAACCAGTAGTTCTGACTATGCAGTTATATAAGGCTCCCTCTTACTTGGTTATAAAATTGCCATATTAAGAATTGGTTAATATCTACTGAGCCCTTCCAATTTGCCTAACATCCTACATGACAAGTTATATGACACATGAGTCATTTATTATTCCCACTTCCCAGATAAAGAAGTTGAGTACAGCAAAGTTTAATAACATGTCCAGGATTGCATAACCAACATAGGGCTAAACAAAGGCTTGAAACCAAGTAGTGTGAATCCAGAGCCTTAACACTTACCCACTATGGTAAGCAATTTCAAGTTCCATTATTAATATTACTATTATAAAACATAGCATTGATTTACTTAATATCCATAGGTAATAAACTACCAATCTTTTCACAATGAACGTTTGAAAAATCCTTTTAAATATGGTTCCAATAAAATATTTAAACAAATGGAAAAATCTTACTAGCTAAGAATTATTGTGGGCATATTTGTTGATAAATCACAAAAAGGAAAGGCACACAACAAAATCAGAAATGGACGTTTTTCTTGCACTACTTGCCAAAGTAGGTCTTTTCAAGAAAGCCAGTCAGGTTGCATATGTGTAGGTGTGCGTTTTAAGGTCTTTTGTGTTCCTGGGAGAAATCTGGGATTGGGTTCCAAGAGAGACTCCTGTGGAGCGATCACGCTCAGTGCTCAGTGGCAACACATAAATGTGCGTTTTTATATATTAAATTAGAGATTGCCCCAGAGCTGTATACACTATTGATTTATCATGAGCTAGAGCAGTTAGACCATCAAGGATATCACTTGGCACATCCCTTTCATGTAATGAAATTTACAGGGAGAAAGTCAAGGATTCAAAAAGAGGAGACTGGGTGTTGTGGCCAAGGGGGAAAGGACTCATTCAAACTACTTGTTAATTCCTGCTGAGTAGGCTATTGAAGTGGTAATAAGGCAGAAGCATTGCCAAGGGCCTTCACATTTGTAGCTCTCAGCCAGGATGTGCGCTCCCCATCAAGGACATTATTCAGCAAGGCTGACTGCAGCCCAAGCTCTAACAGTTTCATCTCTACCTGAGCTTTGACAGCCCGGCTGCTGAGCTGGGATACTAGTTGAGAAACACGGAAATGTTCCGTATTTCCTTCAACACTGTTTCTCTGAACATTATTTATTTTTTATATCCTTCTGATACAACTTTTTTTAGGTTCACAATTATCTCTTTGCCGTGAGTTGAATAATAGAACGTTGTCTTTTTAATAAATCGGTGCAAACCTCATTTCATGAGTAACTGTTTTGGAGGCAAAAAAACAAAAAACAAAACAAAACAAAAAACCCAGCGAAAACGAAGGCTTCTTGGTTATGTGCTACATCCTAGAAATCTAAACCAAGCACAGGTCAAATCCTTCTTTAAACATAATTTTTTAAAAAAAGAAAAAAGAGCTTCATGGAGTCTCTAATATCTGAATTAATACCATTTTTGAAAAGAACAAAAGGCCAAGAAGAAATGCTCAGAACCAGGTTTACATCTTAGTCAAAATACACTTGACAAATTTTAATGTGGCAAAGTCACCAGGTAAAACATTCCATAATGAGATTCTCTGAAGTCAAAATGGCCCAAGTGTGATTATTTTGTGAATTGACAGAATAATCGGATTTAAGAAAAAGAACTGTAATATTCCTATGCTAAATGAATACTCAGAAACCCAGGGATGGAGAGGGGTTGTTGGGAGGACCTAAATATTGTGTCTCCAGTTTCTCGTGTGACAGTTTGACGGAAAAATCAAAGTTTGGGTCCAGTTCTCATGATTTTTACAACAGTGGTTTCACTTGCATACATTTCACTTCCTCTACATCCTTTGGAGTAAGTCGACCTCTGATCGCATGAAGACCATGTGATAGAGTAGGAAAAGCCCAGCTGTGTGAGATCCAAATTCCAGTGTTACTCTGGTGTGCAATAGGTGTAAGCGAAATAGCACATCGTTGTGCAGATAATATATGTTTTGGTATTTTTCTTTTACATCGTTTTATTTATTTGTGAATGGATGAAAGTGCTTTGTAACCTTTGAAGTGTTCTGAACTTCTAAAATAATATGAGTATATGAAATATTTCTGTCTTTCACACACAGCCTGGGGTTAAGACAGTGAGAGTTTCCTCTGATTGTCAAGAGGATGAATGGAATTTAGAGGTCCTCATTCTTTAGATTCCATACCTGGCCTTAAGGCTCAGCCTTAGCCTTCTGGTTCACTTTTTGCTGAAGAAATACTTATATCCTTGTTAAATAGTGAGGAAACAATATACAGGAAATGTAGTTGCAAAACACAACTAACACACGAAAAAACATTAGTCTTTGTAAGATCAAACTGGTTAACTTGCAAGTAGTATCATGAAATCTTCATATATGTTAAGAGCTTACTGTGTGCATAGTGGAATATTCTGTTTTATTTCATATGGGAAGGGATTGGCAAGTGATAGGGTAGCAGGATTTCCCTTAGTGGGACATTGGCCCAGGCTTGAAGCTATGCTTCACAGAAATAGTTTCACAAAGTGTAGAAGACAGTGAAGCAGTGGCCAAAGGGTGATGGTGTAAACTGATGAGTTGACTTCTCAAGGTTCCCTCCAGTGCTAACGCCCCAAGATTCTTTCTATAGTCTACAAAATATGCAAAATATAGAAATGAAAGAGTTTATACCCTAAGGTTATCTCCGTGTTTAAAAATACAAATCATAGATAGCAACAGACTTTGGGGGATGGATAAAATAGAGAGAGAAAAGATGAAAGAATGGTTAAGAACAAAGAAGCAGAAATAAAGGGAAGAACAAAGAAGTAGAAGTAAAGAAAACCATGGCAAATGCAATCAAAAGGGAGAATGCTAAATATTTAAATGACAAAAGTGAGGAGAGTCTGAACCAGAAAATAAACACTTTAACATGCTTGTCTAAATGTCCAAAAACTATAAAGGAGATATGGAGGGGTGATATGCTCTTACAAACCCTCTGTAGCTTCCATAATTGCCATATGCTCTGTAAATTCTTCAAAGAATAATGATATATTCTACATGTGGAACTATACTTATATCTACGCCTATATATCAGCTTAATTTTTTTAAATCTCTATAGCATTAACCTATTTACCTGATATGTTCAAATGCAGAACATTTATTTACCCCAAACCAAGTATATACTCATTTTAGAGCTTGAAGAGCTAGTAGAGGTCATTTGACTCAATCCTTTCATTTTTCAAATGAGCAAACAGGGACGCAGATAACTCGAAGAGTTTATTTAAGAACCCACACGTTAGCGGTATATGGAATCTGACAAGAATAAAACACTTCAATCCTCTGGCTATACCTGCTATCTCTTTGTGAGTGCAGTTTCAATACATTTATTTTCTTTATAAGAAACTTAATGCCTATAATTGTTCTACAGAATACTAAGTACCTGACTTAGAGACTAGAGTGAGAGACAAAAACCCAAAATATTCTAAAAGTAATACCAAGAGAGAGAAAGACAAAGATCCTTTATATATTTATCACATAAGCAAACAGCAGAAAATATGGCAAAATGATAGAAATCTTGAGTTTTAGTCCAATTTAAAGACTGTGTGAAGATTTCTACTTTTTAGATTCTGTCAAATTTCATTTTGCTTTCCTCTCTGGACAAGATGTGGTATAAAACTACCATTGAAAGTCATAACCACCTGGCACATATCCTTCAAATCATCACAAAAGAACCTCCCTGACGGGGCCAAAGAAGGGGTCTGGGATGCTGTTTGACTTCGGGCACAGTACTCATTGTTAATGAGTGCTTTATAAATACGGTTTCATAGTGATTTATGTTCTAGAAAGTTAGGCAAAAAAGAAATTGGGAAGTTTTCAAATAAAAGTGTATGGCAATATAAAGAAAACAGTACACTTTTATTTTGGAAAAAAGACACATACAATCTGTCTTCCAAAGTACATACAATGACTTCTAAATTAATAAAATTATTGAATTTTAAAATGAAACATTTAACAGTAGCAGAATAAGAAAAAAATGGGTAAATGAAAATTCAAACACCAAGGGTAAGTTAAATAGATTTGCACAGCATTAGTGATTCTCACAAATTCTGGGTAGTATTGCTCTAAATTTAGCATAAGTATTTTGCAAAGTATTTAGGTTTTAAACCACAAAACCAATAAAGCCCCAAGTTATACGGAGCCTATGATGGCCTCCAATATTAGACTTTTATCTATGAACTCACTTGTATGTGTTCTCCATGAGCTCAGGGATAAATTGAGTCTCTGGTTAACTGGTCAACTTAGTATCTAATCCATACAAGGTGCTCAATAAAAGGGTCTTTTGCCATTTTAAAACGGTAGTGTCAGGTAAAATTTTCAGAGTGAAAGTCATTTTTTTCAAGTATTGATGAGCTTCGTTGAATGTATACCATCTCAAAACCATCACAATAATCAAAATTTGGATCAGTTCCATCACCCCCCAAAATGTCATCCTGTCCTTGTACAGTCTAGTCCCCCACCACTCATCCTCAGCCCTGGGCAGGCATTAATTTGTTTCTGTCCCTATCATTTTTCCTCTTAACAAAATGTCAAATAAATAGAATCTCACAATATGTACTCTTTTGTGTCTGATTTCCTTTACTTAGCATAATGCTCTTGAGATTCATCCATGGTATTGTGTCTATCGGCAGGGTTTGTTTTTGGTTTTGTTTTTGTTTGGTTGCTGTTGTTGCTGGGAAGTATTCCTCTGTATGATTATGCCACAGTTTATTTATTCATTCACCAGTTGACAAGTATTTTTAGTTTTTCCCAATTTGAGGCTATCAGGCATAAAGCTCTTATGAACAATCATGTACAGGTTTATGTAGACCTTTATGATTTTTAATGCAAGAAAGTGTGACTTAGAAATTATTGCATAAGGGAGACTTGGTGGCTCAGTCAGTTAAGCATCCAACTCTTGATTTCATCTCAGGTTTTGATCTCAGGGTCATGAGTTCAAGCCCCACATTGGATTCCATGCTGAGCATGGAGCCTACTTAAAAAAATAAAGTAATGCATAGATTACAGAAAAGTACTGGAGAGAAACCAAAAGACCATCTTTATCTCTGTGTGGGGCCAGGCATGTCAGCAATGTAGTCAAAGGACATCATTCCAGAATATTTTTATTATATTCTTTGCTTAATCATGTGGTAGGGTTGTGGGGGAAATGGGAAAGTAAAGAGAAGAGAGTGATTGGGGAAGTGACTTGAAATTTTTAGCTGGTTGCTCTATTCCTTATAGCTTTGTTATTTAATAATTGCATAATCATAATAATATTAGCAACAATATATAGGAATAGGAAAAATGGCTAACACAACACGGTGCTTTCTATGTACCAAGAATGATTCTAAGAGTTTGACTTCTTTTAATCACTTGATTCTCTTATCAACTCATAGTAATAAGTTAGTATTTTTATTATCAGTTTATAGAACCAAGACCAGAAAATATAAGTGAGTGGACCAAGTTCACATAGCTAGTCAGTGATGGAGCAACATTCAGAAAGGAAGATTGACTCCAGAATCCACGTTCTTAATCCCTATCCAATACTACTTTAATACAATAGCTGTCCTTTTCACAAGTTAGTCTTCTTAAGTGAGTACTATTTGTGAGAGACACTCTCAGTTCTCGCCATTAGTCACATCGTAAACAGAACATAGCCAAGATTTGATAAGCGATACTAACTCCATCCTATTGCCTATGAGTATCCTCAAGGGAGTTCTATCACGTTTCTTAGACATGGCTACATGGAAATACTAAAGCTGTAACTCTACTTTCTTTATAGATATTGAGAGAAGTTCCTCTAAGTGAAATTCAAAATTAAAGTTTTTGAGTATTCTGAATAAAATTATATCATGCTATATCCTTTTGGTTATATTCATAAAGTGTCCATATAACATAAAATCAAGAGATCAGTTACAACGAGAAAAATGATCTTGTATTTAATATTGAAAGATCACTCCACACCTCTTTCCCATTTACTTGAAAAAATGTGGTTGGGACAGTATTTTGGAGCTCAAGCTACAAGACTTAAAGGTGTTTAAACTTAAAGAAAAATTAAAATCGGTAAGATTATCAAAATTATTTTATTATATGTAAAAGGGTAATAAGCAATTTAAAAATGAGGAATCTGGCTTTAAATGATTCGGGCATTTCAAATATAATGACAAATGATTCAAACCCATGTTTTTTTTCTTTTACACAATTCATATTATCTCACTATTTAATTTTCCATACAGAATGGTACTTTCTCCTTGTTTATGGATGAAATGATTTCCCTAATACCTTTACAATGACTTTTCCCACTGTTTATCTGTTTATTACCTATTTTAACAGATGAGTTTGGCTAGGTAAAAATTAGAGCATGACATTACCTAAAATCAATGCTATTATGGGTTGAGTATATTCCCTAAAAAGATATGTGGAAGTTCTACCCCCGGAAATTGCGATCGTGACCCTATTTGCGAAAAGAGCTTTACAGACGTCATCGAGTTAGGATGAGGTCATTATTGTGGGCTCTGATGCAATGCGACTTTGTCCTTATAAGAAGAGAGCGATCTGGGTGCAGACACAGAAACGAGTGACCATCAGGTGAAGACACAGACACGGAAGGAAAATGGTCATATAAGGGCAGACTCGTGCTCCCCCAAACCGGAGAGCATGTGGGGCCACCAGAAGCTGGAAAAGGTAAGGAAGGATCCTCCCCTAAGGGCTTCAAAGGGAGGGAGCACAGTGCTGACAACACCTTGATTTTGAATATCTAGCCCCGGGAACTGTAAGATAATAAATCTGTGTTGTTTTAAGCCACTCGGTATGTGGTGCTTTGTTATGACAGCCTTGGGAAACTGACACACTGACAAATAACAAGACTGATGCCAAACATTTTAAAGAAACATTCTGAAATCTCTGGCTGCTTCATATTTGAGATCAAATTAGTGATCATCAACATAGATCAACAGAGTGACAGTCTGGTAAGTTCAGCTCTATTGTTATAATTAGGCAGCCACACAGCAGGGAGTCAAATAGGAATTGTATCCTTTTGAAGGACAGGCAAGTATTTTGATTTCTGGACCTCTCACTGGATTCACATTAAGGTCCTTGATTTTATATGCAAGCATTTTCCAATTTTCTATAACATGAATTCTCTTGTTTGTCTGATATATGCTGAGATCGTTTGCTCATTCCAAGGTTATGCACCACTCAGTTGTGTCAAATGAAGGTGGAATTGGAGTTCTGCACAAAAGTAAATCATGTACTAATGAACAAAAGAGTCAAAGAGGTCATAAGAGAAAGAAACTTTCCCTTAAAATCTTTACTTTGCTCTTTTTTTATGACAGGTTTGAGGAATACTGCAATGTCCTGAGGGTTGTCCAGAACCTTACAGAAGAAGAAAAGGTGAATATCAAAATAATACACTGAGGTTCCTGTGCCTTCACTCGAAGCATTTTTGGCAGAATTGGTGAATATTTCAAATATTCCATTCAGCAGTCACAATACATGAAAAGATCGGTCATTGTATTTATGTTAAATATTCTGTGGCTTATTAACTTGGCATAACTTATCCCCACTCTTCCCTCAGCCCGAACTTAGAATCCCAATAGAAATATCACCTTCACATGCTAACAATCGATAGCAGGTTTTCAATATAGTCTAGTAATAAACTTGGATAGAATGTCATCAGATTGGTTAATTTAGTGAGACTATTTCCCTTGCAGATGAGCTACGTTCGATTTGTTACCTGCCAAGTGTGGTAGCTCAATACTGGGCCCATTATTCAAGGATCAGGGGAAAAGTGTGCTAAATGAGGCTGGCTGTCAACACGTTCTCTCTTTGCAACATCATCAGCCCTTCCTCTCTCCTCCCAAGTCCACACACACATTGTTCTTCTATCTGCTCTCAAGTTGATGTAACAAGAGACCCAATTCCACCCCCCATGTTGATTTACACTATTTCTCTAGACATCAATCTCAGGAAAATCTCCCCTTCCGACTTTTTATCTTCAGTTTGGGCATGGACTCTTTTTTTTTTTTTTATCTGTTATTTTTACAAAAAGAGAAAAATTTAAAGGATCAGGAAGAAAAAAAATATGGAAAAACGTCTATTTGAATATGTTAAACACAGCAGCTTCAATATGAATTTTTTTTAAGTGGATAGAGCCAACAAATAGCATGATTGAGTTTTTTTTTATTCAATTCCTTCAGGTAACTTTCCATAACTGGATAGAAGCTCTGCATGGAGAATAGATGGCATGATAGAGATTAAACCAGAGCTGACAAACGAGAACTAGAGTTATGAGAATCATTAGGTCTGTCATTTTGTTCTCTGCACACAGTGCTCTGCATAGATATCATAGCATGAGCACCCACTGACTTGAGATTTCTGTAACACCTGGACTCAGAGCTATAAGAAAGAGGTAGTAATGACAGTTCCATGATTATTCCCTTTCTGGTCAATTTCAATCAGTTCCTTAATGTGACTTTAATGATGTTTTTTAGTGTTCATTCCTTTTAATTTTTTTAATGCTATACCAATAGCATTTCCATTCAACCACTGTGATTTTTTCATTAGGATGATTATAATGGAAGCTGACTCTCAGTGGAAATGTATGAGACACTCTTGTTATCCATGCACCATTGTTACTATATACTAATTGCTCCAGTCTGTCATGTGAATGAGTATTTAAGGAGATTTTAATCCCTGAACCACCACATTCATTGTAATTCTGTATGCTAAAGATCCTTATGACATGATAGTGATAAAATTGGTAGCATTGCACACATGCCCAGATCTTCTAAAATTTAAACATAGTTAAGTGTTTGGATGTATTTTAATTTGAAAGTCATTTGTTCCTCAGATAAATTGATGTGTGCTACGTTATAGCTTGGAATAAACTTTACAGTTAAACTTTCATGAATGCAGCCTAAGAGAGGACTGAATCCTTCCGTTGATTTCTGGCTCTCATTTGCAAGCCATGCTTCAATTAAGTTCCTAGTAAGGGTAGGAAGTTATGAATAATGTCCAGCTATCACAGCTCCTTGCTCCTATGAGAAAGATGTCAAATGCACTGAACCCATCAAGTCAGGGATTTAGGTCATTAACTCAACTATAGATTTGAAAGCATTTTGAAAACTGGGTCAGTTCGTCAAAGGTACAAACGTGACATGACAGAGCGGTTGCTAAAACTGAAGTGTACAATTACAAGTCACATCAAAAGTAATCAATGCAGTTCATTATACAATCTGTTGTTTAGGGCAACTACAGCAAAGTTCAAAGTAAAAGATATACTTGTCTCTATCTAGGAATGATAAAAAGGTTAGAATGAGAAGATGGCGACATTATCAAAGAGTTGTAAATATATGACATACTGAGCTGACATTTTTAAAAGTTTCTCTTTCAGCCCAGAACTTCTATCACCATAACAATGGATTCTACAAAGACTGTATTAATTAGATGCAAATGGCTGCAAGGTAAACAGAACCTTTTAGTTTTTGAGAACCTGAGCTTAAACCTGATATATTTTAGAGTATGCTATGGAAACCATATTGTCAGTTGAGCATACTGAATTTGAAACACCATTCTCTCAAGGAAAGGTCATTTGAGTTGGCATGATTGCGGTTGTTTTCAAGTAGGTGCGAAACTACCAGTACTAAATAAAGTGAAGTGATGATAGCATTGCAAGTATTAAAACATACCAATGCATTAAATGATCAATACAAAAATGACAGAAAATATACATATGGAATCAGAGTGGAGTTCCAAGAGCCTATCTGCAATTAATGATTGATGAGTTGTGAAGGCAACCAAATGAAATAGTTCTGTCATAACCTTACATAAAAGTTTAAGCAACAATTTTTAACTTTTAGGTCAACTTTAGGTAAGTTATGCATTTCTGAATATGTTAAAACCTATTGTTCTGAGAGTAGTTTGAGTGGAAAGAACTCAAGCTCATGTTGAGCTTGGTGAAAAATTGAAGAGAGACAGATCAAGATGATTCCCACGACTCATTTCTTCCAGTTTTTAGCAGCCTAATAGCGACAGCAGGTCAAAGTTAGTTTACAAAAGCAAAATGCTTTTGTAATGGATGGCCAATGGATGCTTTTCCAGACAAGTTCTAACCTTCTGGAATATGTAGCTTGCTTTCCTACATCGTCATACAGAAAATCTCTGCAGCACCCATTTCCACATAGAAAATGTTGGAGTAGGGGTACTTGGGTGGCTCAGTTGGTTAAGTTTCTTACTCTTGATCTCAGCTCAGGTCTTGATCTTAAGGTCATGAGTTCAAGCCCCACACTGGGCATATAGCCTACTTAAAAAAATAAAAAAATTTTAAAAAAGGAGGAAAAAAAGAAAACTTTGGAGTAGGACCTCTTTCCACTGGCCAATGACCACAGATATGCAAGCTTAGGCCTGGGCCTGAGCACACCTCTATGTGAATTAAAGAGATCTCAGGGAATTGTGTGCACTTTGCTACACCCCTGCTTGTAAGGTTTAGTACCTCAACATAAGGGTGGACAAATTTAAATGAACGCTGCTTAATTACCTGTTCTCCTCATTGCTTAAAGCTGGATCAACATGGCAATTGTAGTGAATTCTCACAATAATGACATTGCCATTTTTGTTTTTGATGTTCATTGTTCTCTAGGGCCCCCAAACCTGAAGAATATTAGTCCCAAGCTGCCTGCAGTAAAGTAAAAAACAAACAAACAAACAACAACAACAAAAAACATCTGCAATGGAAGAGAATGAAGAGGAAGACAAGAGAGAAAGTTTTCACAATTCCTGGATACAATTATCTCTGAAGTCAACTTCCCCTTTGCACCATGTGTATAATTTAAGCCAGAAATTCTATGAAAAGTTGAGATGTTCAAGAAGTTCAAGAAGATGAGTAGAACATGCTCAAGTCTGTATATTAGCTGTGTGTACGTTGGGAACTCTTGGGGCCAAAGGAGAATCTAGCAGTGGTCCTGGGATGGAGGAGAAGTTTGGTACCAGAATGCAGGGAGGAGGAAGTGTAAGAGCCCCCTCAGGGAAATAGCATGCCACATTCAGGGACCTAAAGATAATCCAGTGTGACTTAAGCACTGGGAGACTGGGTATATGGAGTAGGGGAAAAAATGGGTGGAGGGGCACTCCCTATGTACCAAACACCATTGTTAACATTTATACCTATTATCTTAGGTATAAATGTAATCCCCATAGCAACACTGTGAGACATGTACTATTATGGTCCCTGTGTTACCTACTATAAAACTAAGGCACAAGGACATGCAGCTTCATGAGTAGAAGGGCTCCAAACCCTGACAGTGGGGTTGCGGTACGTGATCATTATCTCTGTGCTGCAATGGCCTTCCAATGAGCTCGTGTAGATAGACCTCTCTATCAAGAAACCTCTTGACAACTCTGTAAAAAACCGGGGGAAGACATCCAAGGATGTCTCAAAACTAATGTTGAGATTACAAGAAATTTGTTTTAGATCATCTTGAATCCAAGTAGTAGGGAGAATAAATTCTAACAATGAAGATGATTCAGACCAAAGAACCTAGTCAGGTAGCCATTTCAACCATCAGAGAAAAGCTGATGGGTAGGTTACTACAATGTCAGTGGGAATGGAGAGCAAGGGACGATTTAAGGGATATTCAGGAGGCACAATTGTTATTATTTAGTCACAAAATAGTCAAAGGCTTTTTGTTTGTTTGCTTTAATTTAATATCTGGACCACCTCTATTCCTGTTAGTTATCTCCTTGCTTAATGTTAATTCAAAGTTTCAAGAGTCCAGACCTAGATATTGTCCTTCAAGCCATTCAGTTATCTCTTTTTTTTCCTATTCCTTCCAACTTCAACCTGAAGCCAAGACTGGGAGATAAGAACAGGGAGAGCCCCCATTGTTGGACTCTTCACAACCTCATACCCAACATGTTTTTCTGACTTGAGACTAATTCTTGTTTTGTCAAGCGCAGCCCTTTCTTGACGCCTCCGCTGGGACAGCCTCCAGTGCCTCAACTCAGCCACCATGGTGTGAAATCATACCTTAGAGATCTTCTCTGCCTCATAGGACACCATTTCTGGCTTCGAGAGGAAAAAAGGCTCACTGCAGGAATTAAAATTTTTCTACCTTTTTCCACAAAGTACTATTACTGGGAAAATTGCTTGCTGGGTTCTCTTTAAAGTCGCCAATATTACCTTTGGCAACGTCATAGTGAACCCCCCCAGATATATAGTTGTCCTTCTCAATCAACCATGCTCTTAAACCCTCCCCAACAGGTAAAGGAAAGGCCTACTTGATTATAGAATTGGCCCTATAAAAGTTTCACCGTGTGTACCCTGTGCAATGATAAGCAATGATATGTATCTTAGAAGTACACCTCAGGGCTAGCTTCCTCAAATAGAGCTGTTAATAGCACCCCTTCTCTCGGTTAAATATGTGAAGAATCATGGCAGGTTGTAGTTCACACATCACAGTTTTCAAAGGACAGCACATAAAATCTGTGGAACAAAGCTCCATTGAAAAGAAGTAACAAGATTCTCTTTTCCACATTCCACAGATTGTTTTCTAATTACCCTTACTTGTCATAGTACTTCTTTCCAAATTACGCTTACTTGTCATAGTTATGTATTTCCCACCATTCCTGGGATAGTAAGTATTTCCAAAATGTTTAGCAAATGGGGAAAAAAATTAGAAAATGGATCCATTACTCTTTTTTTTATCTGAAACTATTTGGGATGATTGCCACATATATTTATTTTTGCTTTTGCAGAAAAGAGCAGAGGGCAACTTAAAAATATGCTCAGAACATTTTAAGAGAAACAACAAAGTAATAAGGAAGGAAATTTTTGGGTAGATTAGAAAGATGGAGAAGGAATGAGTTTAGAATGTATAGAGTTTGCAGTAAAGATCTGAAAACTTAAAAAGAAATTATTCCCAAATTAGATTTTATTTACTAGTAATCAGCCCATGGACAGAAGTACTTATTATAGCTTTCAGAGGTCAAACTATAACAACCAGGATGTTGAAACTAACAAAGTTTTCAAATGGTTAACTATAGAAAGGACACTGTATATAATGAACAAAATTCTTGCTATAATTAAGGCAGTAAATTTCACAGAGATGTGTCTTTTGCTATTTTTCAATACAGGATGAAATGGAAAGGCATCTAGTGAAATATTTGAACTGGCCTTCCTTCAAGTATATTCCCGTAAATACATTTCTGAGAGAAAAACCCAGGAAAAGTAGGGAGGAACTATGAGTTGAAGAAGGGGCGGAAAACTTGAATACATTATTTGTTTGTTTGTTTAAGCTCTGGGGTAAAAGAAGGGAAGGAGGGAAATGTAAAAAGGAAGTGAAATTTGTTAAAAAGTTGAATTGTCCAAAGCCCTAAAAAATTAAAAGTTTAACCAAGGAAAGATGTGCATCAGCTTTTTAATAAGCTTCCCTCTTAGGCCATTTAAATTAAGTCATAATATTTACATAACTTTTTTTTAATTGCAGAAAGGTTGTGTTTATTCAAAAATACGTAACAGTAATCATGATGTGAAAGACACCTACACCCTACTCCTCAGCCCTTCTCCTGCATCCAGTCTGCCTAGTTTTTGCACGTATCACATGACCAGATCTTCTGCAGTTAGAGAATATGTCTACCTTTCCATCATTTTTTTTTTTTAAAGATTGTATTTATTTATTTGACAGAGAGAGACACAGTGAAAGAGAGAGCACAAGCAGGGGGAGTGGGAGAGGGAGAAACAGGCTTCCCGCCTAGCAGGGAGCCTGATGCCGGGGGTCAATCCCAGGACCCTGAGATCGTGACCTGAGCTGAAGGCAGACGCTTAACGACAGAGCCACCCAGGCGCCCCATCATTTTTTGATTAAAGACAAATGTCAATTAGTGAAAAGATCATTCTAAATAAAAATTGCCTTAATTTTATTTATAATTTTCAAACATTTCACTCACTCAGGGGACTACATAATGTGGCATATCTGTAAGTTTCCCTGCAATGATTAATATTCAGGAAAAAGTTCAAACTTAGTTAAAAATCAGTTAAAATTAAATAACTGCTTAGTGGAAACAATTCATTTAATGAAGGATATTTTTTAAACTCCTGCAGCATGAACTGTCCTTTGGGGGATAAGTAAAGCTTCCTAGAACTTCTAATGTTCATTCCATAGGTGTTTGTAGAACTTATCAAATATTCAAAGTGCAAACATACACATCTTTGCTCTATCAATATTTATAGCCTGAAAACACATAATTGTTGCAAATATGTCAGGACAATGAAAAATATCCATTTACAATGGGAATATATAACAAAGAGCAGTTGAACAATATAATTTATTTCTATCATTTATTGAATGGCTCATAAGTAATAAGAATGAAGCTACAACTAAGTTATGAAGGTCATTTCCTCTCACGTATGAAAAAACATAAATTGTTTATATCGTTATCTGCTGTAAAACATCCTATCCATTGAGGATTCTGAAAATTATGAGCCAGATGTGTGGACTCTATACTGTTTAAGTGCCCCAAATTGGCTTTCAGTAGGCCATGGTCATGTGCAGATTTCTCTGTGCTTCTGAGAACGCGGGCATGGCTCAGACTAAGTGCTTGTGCTTTTCTTAATTTAAATTTGTATTAATGTCATCTGAACCTACTAGAGATGGAGTCAATCTCCATCTGATCAGAAACAGATTAGAACATAGGAGTTTTCATTAGGATAGATGATAAATAGTAACTTGCATTTACATTATTAGTCATCATTTTAAAGTATACTTTAAAAGTACCATTTTAAGAATACTTTAGAATGTTCCTTTTTAGGGGGCCTGGGTGGCAAAGTTGTTAAGCGTCTGCCTTCGACTCAGGTCATGATTCCAGGTCATGATTCCAGGTCCTGGGATCGAGCCCCGCATCGGGCTCCCTGCTCGGCGGGAAGCCTGCTTCTCCCTCTCCCACTCCCCTTGCTTGTATTCCCTCTCTCGCTGTGTCGCTCTCTGTCAAATAAATAAATAAAATCTTAAAAAAAAAAAAAAAAGAATGTTCCTTTTTAAAAGACTCTCATGGGGCGCCTGGGTGGCTCAGTCAGTTACGGGTCTGCCTTCAGTTCAGGTCGTAATCTCAGGGTCCTGGGATTGAGCCCCACATCCGGCTCCCTGCTCCGCAGGGAGTCTTCTTATCCCTCTCCCTCTGCCTGTCTCCCCAGCTTGTGTTCTCTCTCTGAAATAAATAAACAAAAATCTCAAAAAAATAAAAAGACTCTCACATAAACATTACCATTCCATTTTAACACTTTATATATATCCTTTCATCTAGAGCCTGTAATTTTTTTTTTAAAGATTTTTATTTACTTATTTGAGAGAGAGAGACTGAGAGAAAGAGAGCATGAGAGGGGGGAGGGTCGGGAGGGTCAGAGGGAGAAGCAGACTCCCTGCCGAGCAGGGAGCCCGATGCGGGACTCCATCCAGGGACTCCAGGATCATGACCTGAGCCGAAGGCAGTCGCTTAACCAACTGAGCCACCCAGGCACCCTAGAGCCTGTACTTTGAATAATGCACTGTAGAGTGAGCAACATTGTTATCTACGCCTGGGTTTCTCAACTGTTAATGTCTGCACAGCACCTCCATAGAGTAACATGCAGGTGCTATCTTTCTTCTTTTTTCTTTATAAGAGAGAGCACGAGTGCATGCTTGGGAGTGGTGAGGAGGGGACAGAGGGAGAGGGAGAGAGAAACTACCAAGCAGGCTTCACATCCAACATGGAGCATGACGGGGAGCTCGATCTCATGACGCTGAGATCATGACCTGGGCCAAAACCAAGAGTCGAACACTTTACTGACTGAGCCACCCAGGCACCCCACGTGCAGATTCTTATTCAGTAAGCCTGGGGGGTGCTCCAGAAACTCTGCCTTGGCCTCACACTCACAGGTGATGCCCATGATCTCCGTCATTTAATCTCTATCACCTGATGGTTTTATATACATAACTTAGAGATGCTTTTCCCCTTAATTCATTTTTGAGCTGCCTTTCTCTTTTCTTCTCTTCCTTTCTCTCTCTGTCCCATTCCTCTTTTACATCTTATCCTACATCAACACCTTCTTGAGTGAAAATTGCTCATTATGATCAATGATATGGAGGGAAAAAATCATTACTTCTGTATTTGATTTTTATAGATTGCGTGTTCTCTCATACCGTTTGTGTAGAGAAGGCCCCCTAAAAATGCCCACATCCTTATCCCTATGACCTGTGATTATGTCAAGTTACATAATACAGGGGAATTAAGGTGGCAAATGGAATTAAGAATCCTCATCAGCTGACTCTGAGGGGAGGTGAGTATCCTGGCTTTAAGTTTAGCTAAGCTACTCTATGGTATTGCTGCCTCAACATCCATTTTATTTGGCCAAGTGGACTGTGGAGGCCTTACCCTGACATTAGCCCCTCATGCAAGCATTTGCCCGAGATAACAGCCCCCAGAGTTACCAAAAAATATCAGTTCCTGATATGACTTCCCCAGCAGCCTTTGTAATCAACAATCTCCCCTCTCCTGTGGGGACCTCCCCTTGTGTGCAGCTTAGTAAGAACCTCTGGAGAGCAACCCAAACTGCTCTTTTTGGTCTGGCTTGGCCTGGGAACACCTAAGCACTCCACCCCCGGCCCAAATAAAGGCATGGGTTCCAGGTCCTGGGGCTCTCGGCACGCAAACTGCCTTGACATCCCTCTGTGGCCCCTCAAGGCATGCCATGTACCTCCTCTGGGACCTATTAGCAATAAATGTCTCTGTTTCAATTTCTCTTGTGATTTGCTGTTGAAACTCAACTCACCATATGGCACCCTGCGGCACTCCACTTAACAAATGTTAATTTGACAGTCATTACACCAAGATTACCCAGGTGGGTCCAATGTAATCACAAAGGTTCTTTTGGGTAGGAGACAGAGGGGAGAAAGAACAAGAGCTACTGGCAGTGTGAGAAGAATATGACCTCCTACTGCTGGCTTTGCAGATGGCAAAAGAGGGAAGGAAGCTTCTAGAAACTAGAAAAGGCAAAGCAATAACTCTTCCCAAGAGTCACCACAAGGACCACAGCCATGACAACACGTTGCTCAGCCCGGGGAGATCCATTTCAGCCTTCTAACCTCCAAAAGGTAAGATGATAATTTTGCACCATTTAAGCTACTACCTTTGTGTAATTTGTTACAGTATTGATAGAAAACTCATACACCGAGATATTTCACTGTGTGAGGCTGACGTTTGTGAGAGCTGCCATGTTCAAAGTCTACCCTCTGGTCTTGTAGACGCAGGGTGTATATACATTTTCAGGTAGAAAAGAGAGGAAAAAAAGTTTACAAAGATGCCTTTATCTAATTAGAAAATATCTACTTTCTTAAAATGAGAATTATCCTTGGCAGATGGGCAACATGCTTTGATTTCTCTTTTCTCATAATATGAGCAAAACACAACATAAAATATATTTAAAAGCAGGGGTATGTATGAGGAATGTTCTTTCACTGTAGAAAACTGTAGGGAAAGAATCAAGAGTGTCAGAAACCTAGAATAGCATTGCAAGTCAATGGACTCACACGAGAACTATGTTTACCACAGGTGTCCAAGCGCTGTGTTGACTTGGCTATGACATTGTACAAACAGTGCTTGCAAAGTTACTGCCTTTCTCTGCCTCTTGTGCTCGCTTTCCTGGGGTCCAGGAGGAATTCATGCTCACCCCTCTCTGCAGACTTTGAACAAACAAGGAAAAATGCATACAAATGCATATGATAGGGCTTCTACTCAGTAAGTTTTGTACGTACAGGATATTCCTAAACTATGTAGTTATTTACACTCTTATCTGTTGCCCTTAATTAACAAAACACTTTGCTTATCGTTAAATTGTGCCAGTTTCCATTTTAAAGGGAAAACTTCGTTCCTCTTGTTACCTAATTCTTAGGTGAGGAGAAGCACAACACTTCAGTTCATTATCTAGAGGTTCTGAGTTCAGGATACCGTTTAGTTTACTACATGGCCACAGTGGATCATCTTGCTCTCTACTGTCCGGATTTGGACCCGGGCAGTGTCTGGCCTCTTGATGCAGCCTTGCTGGATTTCCTTTGCTTCTGCTCTATGCAGATGAGTAGATGAGAAGATTCTCCTCCCTTCTGCTCCATCCACACCTTTTTTTCTTCCCCCCCTCCTCCTTTCTCACTCTGATTGGCCTTTCGCTAAGTAGCCCTGAATGGAGGTTTTATCAGAGTCAATAAAAAGTTTTTCATAAATTGGCATAAATGGCTTTTTGTTAATTGTAATAGACAATTCTTTGACAAAAGCTTTATTTTCCTGTGTGCATTTATACATTATGTCTTAGAAAGCCCTAGAAGGAAATTACAGTATGAAATTTGACGCTGAATTTTGGTGCTTGGTCTCAATAACATCCTAATAGTGTGAAAACTCAACCTAAATCATAGAATTATGGAGCTCTGTACAGCCAATGCCATTTATAATATTTTAAATATGTTTGTGTTATTGTAATGGATCATATGCCAGTATTTATATTAACAGTGATTTAGTGGTGGAAGGAATCACATAAAAGACACACAAGATAAAAATTAATAATAATATGAACCATTATACTTTTGGGTTATTTCTAAATATATACAAGCTACACTGTTATTAGTAACTTTAGTGACTGCCTCTTAACATTTCCTGTCTGTAAGAATTTTCTTGTCTGATCCCAAAGTTCCATCTCTAAGGTGAAATTGACCCCCCTCATGGGTTTCAGGCTCATGTTCAAGCTGACATCACCATGTGTGTCAACCACCAAGTGTCCAAGTTCAAAGTAATTTTTCCAAAGCAACCCCCAGTCTTGCCCTGCTCTGCCCTAAACTTGCATCAGACCTAATGCCTTTGGATTTTAGGCTAAGTTATTGAAGACTGAATAAAAGGTAGTGAGGTTAAGTGTTTTGATACAAATGTAGGTTAAAATATTCCCAGCAGAATGGAAGGACAGAAATGCAGGAGGTCCCCTATGGATCTAACAAAATTTGGCCCGAACCTTCCAGCAGAGGTAGTAAAGGAGAAATAATAGAAAAAAAACAGGAAATGGAAACAGAATTGAATTTACCTATGCAGGTAAAGCATTATAATTTGTGTGTACCGCTTGCACACTTCCTTATAGACTGGCAAACAGGCACGAGTCAAAAATAATGCTTTATTGCCACGATAATATAGACTATACAACTTTCATTCCATTGTGCTAAGTCTAAAATCAGGAAAGGGAATGTTTTCTAGGGGAAAGTGAAGACAATAGGGTGGCATCTACTGTAGCTAATGCTGTAGCAGGGGAACCAGCTGTAGGTGAGACAGAAGACAAGCTGTGCCTCAACCCTCTCTTGAGTCTTCTCTCGAGGACTTTTTATGACCTTAGCAATGATTTTTCTCTGGAAAATTGATTACCAGCCCCTTTCATTTGCACTATTAATACAAACATTCAAGCATTAGTAAACGATTCCAAAAGTAACAAGACTTGTGGGATTCTACTGCACTGTATTTTCAGAACTTCTAGAGCACTTTTGATTATGTCTTTATGCTTAATACATGATTGAGATGAACAGTGGGATAGAAATATTTCTGAACGTAAACTATTTTTCTCTTCTCCCTATAGCCAGCTGTATTTGGATAGCAGTTAATGAACTCTGATCTCAAAATTTAGATATGAGAATTGCTCTGTTCAATTAGTTTTTATGAATACACTGGATTTAAAATCAAAGGCCACACTATGGTTTGAATGTTGGTGTGCCCCCAAAATTCAGAGGTGGAATCCCAACCCCCACCGGGATGGTAATAGGAGATGGGACTTTGGGAAGTGATTAGGTCATGAGGGTGGATCCCCGATAAATAGGATTAGTGCCTTTATAAAGGAGGCTCCAGAGAGATCCCTTGGTCCTTCCACTAGACACCAGATCCAATGGTGACATGATCTTAGACTTCTCAACCACCAGAACTCTGAGAAATTAATGTGTGTTGTTTATAAGACACCTGTTCTATAGTATTTTCTTAGGGCAATCCAAATGAACTAAAACAAGTATATTCTGACTTCTACATGCCACCAGGGTATAAAGGGCCTTACACAGGTGTTTCAGTGGTGGGGGTCCTTCGAGTCCTCTTCCATACCAACTGAGGACAAAGGCCAACGGATGAGACTGGGCATTCCTTTGCCCAGTTGGTTGTGAGTGCTCCTTATCTCCATTTGCCTCTAAAGTCTTGCTTTATCCCACCTCTATGAGGAAGCAGGGCCAGATTCTAGAAGACTTCCCTCTCCCTAGTCTATTAAAATTGAATCCCTTTCTTTCTACCTCCTTGATCTCAAAGACTTTCTCCTTCTGCCTTCCTTATCAGACCCAGCTGGTTCATTTTCTCAATAGACTTTGGCTTTTACAAAATAGAGGTCAAACCTTGACTTTGTACTGCACCTGCATTCTGCCCTGCCAAAAAAATTCCTGAAGCAATGAAACCTAAAAACAACTATAATTTGTAGAATGCTGGAGCAGAAAATACAAAGACCAAAATACAAATTACACTTTTAACAAATTACCCAGTAAGCATTTTAGCTTCATAAAATTTTTTTTTCTTTTTTTTTAGATTTATTTATTTATAATTTTTTTTATTCTTATGTTAATCCCCATACATTACATCATTAGTTTTAGATGAAGTGTTCCATGATTCATTGTTTGTGCTTCATAAAATTTTTGAAGCAAATGCTATGTGGGCATACATTTATTACCCCCAAAAATGGGCATAATTAATAGAATTTTCTAATTTTAAAGCACACCCCAGTCAGTAGTAAGTCCTTCAAAAGATTCAGGAAGTCAACTGGAACATTTTAAACATATGTTCTCATATGCTGTCTCCTTTAGTGTGACAATATTCTTAACATCATGTGCTCATTTCATGTAAAACACCATAACACCACAGTAGGCTAAGTCAACCAGAAACTACAAAATATATAAACTCGTATTTTATACAACAAAGAAAAACAAGGTTATCAAAGAAGTTATGCTTTCTATAAAATAAACAAACAAACAAACACATTTTCCTCACCAGAGACTCAGGGGCACTGATGCATTATGTTGTTGAGATTTGAGAGTCTCATTCCGGCTGTGATTAACACCCTTGCATGTAACAAGCAATGCCTTAAAAATGAAAATCTATTTTCCTTTTTTTCCCCTCCATTTTCATTGCTTTCTCTCAACTACCACTTAAAATTCAAGTAGGGTTTTTTTTTATTACTAAGGTCACATTATAAAATAGCACATAAGATGAAAGTAATAGAGTGTAGCCAAAGAGGGGCGTGAAAATGAACACATCAGAAGCCAGCCTTGCTTGCGTGCTGTTTCAGAGGTGTTCATTCTCATTGGATCTTTAAGGTAGGCTGACAGGAACAATCAGTTGCCTCATAGATCACTGACAGAACCTCAGGAAGACAGATGACATCCAGAATAACAACCCCACAGAAATTAAAGCACTGGAAGAACAATTAACATCTTTGGGGATAAAAATGCCAAGGAGGAACGTTGCTAATTTTGGGGCACAAAACCAAGCCTAAATGACATCTTCATCTCCGTGGCAGTTAAGCCCACAAAAGAAATGCAATGATTCTACAAGTCTAATCATGTGTTTTCATATCTTTTTACAATGTATAGTCAATTTCTGATCAGTCGCAGACAATTTCTGATCAGTCACAGGCAGATCTACTCAAGAGCTCCCATAACACATGTGGCATGGATCATTTTAACCCTTACCCCACTCCCATGACAGGAATACAGTTGATCAGTAAACAATGGGACTAACTTCTTGAGATGAGTTGAGTCAGGAAGAAGTTCATTCACACTCTGGATGGAAATGACTCAGCAGATGGAGAGTGAAATTTGGAAGCTTTAGAAAGCTCCCTGGAGGCAGGGCGCTATTATATTCTTAAAGCACGAAAAAAAAAATGTGGAGTTCAGAAAAATCTTAAACCTATAGAAATGCTTTAGTATAATACAATGAAAAACTGTATTAGTTGTGGGCGCCTGGGTGGCTCAGTCGTTGAGCGTCTGCCTTCCGCTCAGGTTGTGGTCTCGGGGTCCTGGGATCAAGTCCCGCATCAGGCTCCCTGCTCCGCAGGAAGCCTGCTTCTCCCTCTCCCACTACCCCCTGCTTGTGTTCCCTCTCTCACTGTGTCTCTCTGTCAAATAAATAAATAAAATCTTTAAAAAAAAAAAAACGTATGTTATTGAGATTCCAAAGTTTGTAGCATAATTGAACTTTGTCTTTCTATTTCATTGAAAACAGTTAACACATAGAAGATTACATATTTTGAGTATTGAAATTTATATAGGTAGATTCCACCCAAGCAATATTTTAAAATATAGTTATGTTTTCAGGGGTTATAATATTTTTCCTTTATGATGATTTGTGCTATTATTTTCTTTTTTTTTTTAAAGATTTTATTTATTTATTTGAGAGAGAGAATGAGAGAGAGCACATGAGAGGGGGGAGGGTCAGAGGGAGAAGCAGACTCCCTGCCGAGCAGGGAGCCCGATGCGGGACTCCATCCAGGGACTCCAGGATCATGACCTGAGCCGAAGGCAGTCACTTAACCAACTGAGCCACCCAGGCGCCCTGTGCTATTATTTTCTAATGCAACCCCATACTAGAAGGGGAAACAAAGATACATGTGTGGGGGGGGGGTCTACATAAGAAAAACCAGGTGAAAGGAAAGTGGTCTCCTTGGGAAGTTCTTTTTTTTTTTTTTTTTAAGATTTTATTTATTTATTTGACAGAGATATAGCGAGACAGGAAACACAAGCAGGGGGAGTGGGAGAGGGAGAAGCAGGCTCAGCAGGGAGCCCCATGCAGGACTGGATCCCAGGACCCTGGGATCATGACCTGAGCCGAAGGCAGATGCTTAACGACTGAGCCACCCAGGCACCCCTCCTTGGAAAGTTCTTAAAGTAAGACCATCTCATGTGCCACTGATGACCACTGCCCCCCCCAAAAAGAAGGAACAAAAAACTCATCACTCAACTTCACTCCCTGTAATTTAAGAATAATGTAATATTAAAGTGTTTTAGCTAATATGGATTTTTATTACAAAATATCTATTTCATCACTAACCATACCACCTTTTGACTGTAGATTATTGTGAAGTGCAAAATGAATGTCCTCATATCCACATCTCCAATGAACTACTAACCAGCATGTAATTAAATTTGGTAAAACTACAGCATATTCTATGATTTTCTTATTATTTTAATACGGAAATCTTCAAACAATACTTAACTATATCACATGAAAATAAGGCATTGATTTGATCACTGGCTTAAATTTAGAAATTCAGCTTGTCTGAATGAAACTCTTTTTCAAAAGAAATAATTTGTCTAATATTTTGATCATTGTCAATAAGTATTATTTTATGGTTTTTATCATGTAATAAAACTTAAGTGTGAGCTTGTTCACTCATGTGGCAGATATTCCGACTTTGCTCACATCAAGAATAAAGTTGCCTAAACTCATTCAGTAAAGTAGCCCTATCACAAACATAGATATGCAGTGATCTAATTAAGGAGAAATTTCTTGAACCAGAAATTTGATTTATTTATAAATCTAACCCTGGCATCCTGTAACCTTTTCTTATCAACTCTTCTACCATTCAAATCTAAGTAAATTAAAACGTAATCCAGAGAACGTTCTGTCACTGCGAGATATATATGTAGAGATGATGCTTTAAGGCCAGAGCTGTCATTTGCTTTACTCACACCATTAAAGGTCTTCATTAATATGTGCTTGTTGCTTAGCAGTAAAACACCTTTCCTACCTTGCTACTGAATAAGATAAGTAATGAAGTTTTCTAGTTAAAGTTTCCCAATTAATGATTGGAAGCTAATTACAGATAGGATAAGCATAATCATATTCATCCAAGTATATGTTTAGAAGGCCATGAAAGGAAGATGGCCCTAAAAACACGACAGACATTGACAAATGTGGGCATGGGGAAGGAAGGTGGGGTGCAAAATCCTCCCCAGTTAAGAACCACTAACCTAGGCAGATGGAATCTATGGAGGAAAGATAAATCAAGGAAGCTTTTGATGAGCAAGGGGGCAGATGGAAGATGTAGGAAGGAAAATGCCTCTAGAGTGTGGAAGTTCCAGCAAATAGATGCTAGCTGCCAGATTTTGAAACTGCAGTGACATAAAGCTGCATAAAAACAGTAAGATCATTATCTCTATGAATCAGAATTTTCAGATCCCGGGGACAGAGGTCTGCCAAGAAAAACCTGACCCCTCTAGGCCAGACAGGTAGAGAAAACCTGCTCATGATGCTACTTAGGAGAAACACCTCCCTGGTAGGAGATACCTGCCTCAAATTCACCACTAGGCTCCCACTCAAGGCACCTGCCAGATTTGAAGCATCAGGAGGGAGGAGCCCGAAGAGCCAGACTCCAAACTCCAAAGAACCACATTCAATTTCACACAAGGAGCAAGGACATGCCAATCAAAATTCCAAGAGAGCTGCACCAACAAAACAGGACCAAGTCAAGCATGGGCTCCATCCGTCTACACTACAGCAACAGCTGTCTGACCTGGTTCGATGCCGAAATGGATTTAGCTCCAATCCTTCTTTCTGCCTAACATAGCAGAGGAAAATATTTTCAGGCACAAAGGACCCTTCTCTGTGCTAGAAATGTTCTTTATCTGATCTGAGAGGTGGTTACATATGGGAGTATAACATGTTTTCGAGTTTCAGATTTTAGTGTCCTTTCCTGCGTTACGTTATACCTCAATTAAAAAGCATAATGATAATAGCAATAACCGTAATTATGTATTAAGTGCCTATAAATCCATCATTCAAAACAGTTGAGTCTTGAAAAATAACATGCATCTAATAACCCCACTCCCTCACCATTCTGGCCCCCTGAACTTTGGCCCGAATTCCGTGTCCATTATCTCTTTGCTTTTTCTTGTATTTCGTTTCATTGTGTCTATTTGGATTCCTAAATTATAGATGTAGGCTAGTTGTAACAAGCTGCTTTTTTTTTGAGATGTTTAAATTGTCTTTCTCACTGTGTCAGTATCTTAAAAATAATATGCCTCAAGGTCAGTGGTCTAAACAATTATTCCCAGTTGCCATTTATTTCATTGATAGATTTTGTGTTTGTTCTAAATAGCTTTTTGAGACCAACTTTTCTGGGGGCTTCTCCCCTTCAGGAAAAGTTGGGAGTCTCTTTTCTGTCCTCTATGCATACTATGTTACCTCTAATGGCTATAATCAAATTGTCTTTTATTCCTTGATTTTAATATGATCATATATCAATCATTTCTTCCATCTCATTAGTTTTATTTTAAACACATTATATATTGTCCGTCTTTTATAAATTGTTCATTAGGACCATAATGGCATTAGTTGGATCTCATTTGGCTTTCATAGCTCTGCAATCTTATTTCAATATACTCTTTTATCAGTTTGTATTTAAACAAAATGATTTACTGAATACCTATTAAATTCATTTTGTCTGTGAAATAAATCACAACTGGGGAATCTTCTTCTGTTTCTTGAATTATGCCTTTTTTCCAGATTAGATTTCTCAACTGCATTTTGCATGTTTGTAGACGCTGTTTCTCTCTCTCTCTAGTCTCCTGCATTTAGACTTTCCATTTTCATTGAAAGAAGGAGGCACATTCTTCTTGACATCATTCACATCTTTTCTCAGACCAGATTCTTCCAAACATCAAGCCTCAGTTTGACTTCTACTTTTCCCGCTTCTCTTTAGTTTGCGGCCATTGGGGTCACTGAGTGGGATACCCGCTGGGATAAGAGTGAGCTTGACTTTTTTCTGCCATCTCCCTAAATGTTCCTATCTTAGACCCATTCCAGCAAGCTGGGGTTGTAGCTCGTACCTGTGGAATCTTAGTTCATTTCCCTTTCTGAGTAATGCACTAGAATATGGGAAGCCATGAGACATGACAAAGCCTGGAAAAATTGCAAGCCTGGGAATAACACAAAGACTGAAGAATGGCTATCCTTCCTTATGGCAAGCCCTGACATAGTGAATGCCTTTGCAGCCATTCTTACCGAGATGGGATGCTGCTCTGTAGATGTTTCAATTATCCAGAGCAGTCTACCAGTTATCATAGTGAAAAGAAGAAAATAAATAGAATAAATGTCAATCTTGCTTGTGATTTGAAAACAGTGTAATGTTCCCAATGACTACCCCTAGAGCAGAGTAGAACCATATGAGGAATTCTGGTGACTGTTCTGAACCATTTCAGTCAATGTTCTGGTTGTTTGGAGACGGTATTTGGCAAAAGCCTCTTTGATGAGGAACCAGTGAAGTCAAACTGTGGTCCAAGAGGAGTTATTGACCACATACACATTTTGAGCACATGCATCTCCATGAAGAATGCCTACACTGAGTTTCTTATCTTGAGACTAAGCCTGAATGATAAGGGATAATGGTGATTTGTGTCTTTTTCTTCTGCAACTGACACATCCAATACATTAGCTTCTCCATTCTTAATTAAGATCAAAGCATTTAGTGCTCATATTGATCCCTACATGCATGTGACTTCTTAAAGACTAGGTTAAACTGCTTTTACTTCTCTTAATCCTACAATCTGACTCTGAAGCCCCTTAAAACATAGGAAAATCAGGAGAGTATAGAGACATAAGAAAGGATAGTTCATGGCACCAAATGCTTTAAAGAGGTTATATCAGATGAGGAAAAATATGTCTTTTGGTTCTTAACCAAGAAACAATGATCTTTGCTAAGTTTTAGGGGGGGGCTAGATAGCAGAGTGCTAAGTGAACAGGAGGTGAATGAATAACATCATGTTCAATGTCACAGCCTGCATGGAAAGGACAGAATTTAGGGAAAAACAGAGTGAAGGAAATTTTATTTTTCAAAAGATAGGAAAGACGTAAGCATGCTTACATATTAATGCAATGAAGTCAGGGGGATCCCATGTGAGAGAATGATTGATCTATGATAAAAAACAAACAACAATAATAATAATTTAAAAAAACCCTAAAATCCCTCTAGTTGCATGAAGAGAAGAAAAGAAGGCATCTCTTCCCCGCCAGTCTAAATGGAGTGATAAAAATCTAGAGCCATCACTAGAATAACCAGCATGCAGCTAACATTCTTAAGACTAGGAATTTTGTTTTAAGGCATTTTTAATCATCTAAAAATGCTAAGAATTTCTTATAGATATTTCTTATAGATGTAAGATGTATTTTTTTAAAAGATTTTATTTATTTATTTGACAGAGAGATACACAGCGAGAGAGGGAACACAGCAGGGGGAGTGGGAGAGGGAGAAACAGGCTTCCTGCCGAGCAGGGAGCCCGGTGCGGGGCTCGATCCCAGGACTCTGGGATCATGACCTGAGCCGAAGGCAGACGCTTAACAATGAGCCACCCAGGTGCCTTAAGATATATATTTCTTATAGATATAAAAAGGTTCTACTAAGTAAACAAAACTCTGATGTTCACTGGCACTGAATAAAGACAGAGTAGTGCAGAAGGAATCAAACAGGAACAAAACAAAGAGAAGAACATCCTGGCCCATCTTCATTATTGTGTTGACAAGTGCACACCAGGAGTCAATTCCTTTTAATTAAAAACATAACATATATTGATAAGGGATTTTTTGTTAACGGTTTTATAAATGTTAAGACATGTATTGATTCATGTAATTACCACCTCAAGCAGGACAAAGTAAAGTCCCACCCCCCCCAAAACCTCCCTCTTTCTGTGCCTTTGTAGTAACAACCTCCACACACCTCTCCTTCCTTGAAACGACTTACCTGTTCTGCTTCATGATAGGTTTGTCTTTCCAAGTATATCCTGTAAATGAAATCTTTTTTTTTTTTTTAAAGATTTTCTTGATTTATTTGACAGAAAGAGAGACACAGCGAGAGAGGGAACACAAGCAGGGGGAGCAGGAGAGGGAGAGGCAGGCTTCCCGCGGAGCAGGGAGCCCAATGCGGGGCTTGATCCCAGGACCCTGGGATCAGGACCTGAGCGGAAGGCAGAGGCTTAACGACTGAGCCACCCAGGCGCCCCCTGTAAATGAAATCTTACACTATGTAATTTTTTTGAAACTGGCTTATTCACTCAGTGTGACTGACTTTGAGATTCATGCAGGTTGTAACTTGCATCAACAGTTAATTCTTTTTATTGTGAAGTAGCCTCTCATTGCATAGATGCATCCTAGTTTGTTTCTCCATTCCTTTGTTGAAGGACATTTGGACCCTTTCTAGATTTTTACCCAGTGATGTCCCTCATGGGTATTTATCCTCGAGAAATGGAGGCCATGTTTACAAAAACACTGTATGCAAACATTTATAGCAGCCTTTTTCATATTTACACAAAACTTCTCATATGAGTTTAATAAAAAGAAATGTTATGAGAACTTAATTGTATGTGTATGTGTAGGTATATATATAAAAATACATGTGTGTGTGAAATTTTCAGTTTGACTATGTGGTAAAATAATTATAGTTCTCATTCCAGAGACCACATCCATAATTATAATAAACACTTGCTATCTTCATGAAACTGCGGTAAAAGAATCTCATCCAGATATTGTTATACTTATCTGAACTGGGCAGGCATTTCCTATTTCAGTCAAGATTCTTATAAATGAAAACAAACAAAACAGATGTTGGACCCTTTACAAACTGCAGCCTTAGCCAGGGGTTTCAAATTTCTTTCATTGTTCTTGTTACACATAACAGAAGGAAGCCTCATAATGGGCCAACTTATGAATATTTTTAAAGTACCATAAACTAAATATACTATAGCTGAAGTTAGCATATGGAGGATGATATGAGAAACTGTCCACAATACATATCCTTATTTCTACGGGGAAAACGTTTTATAATTTTTCAAAACTACCAGTTTGCTTGTTGGGTTTGCTTTAGCAATGATAATGTTTTCAATTTGTATGGAGTCCTATTCCTATGAACATTCTTTAACCCATATTATGTGATTTTTGTTTTCCCTTCAGTGTCAGCCTCAACTAAGGATGGATTTTCAAACATAAGCATATACCCCATACCTTCCTGTCGCAAAGATTCTTAAGCCATCCAGGAAAGGAACTCTTGGAAAATGTTATTGTAGACCACACAAATCTGGCATTAAAGAAAGAGACTGTAGAGGTTTTTTTTTTTTTTTACTTTTTTTTATTATGTTATGTTAATCACCATACATTACATCATTAGTTTTAGATGTAGTGTTCCATGATTCATTGTTTGTGCATAACACCCAGTGCTCCATGCAGAATGTGCCCTCCTCAATACCCACCACCAGGCTAACCCATCCTCCCACCCCCCTCCCCTCTAGAACCCTCAGTTTGTTTTTCAGAGTCCATAGTCTCTCATGGTTCGTCTACCCCTCCGATTCCCCCCCTTCATTCTTCCCCTCCTGCTTTCTTTTTTTTTTCTTAACATATATTGCATTATTTGTTTCAGAGGTACAGATCTGAGATTCAACAGTCTTGCACAATTCACAGCACTTACCAGAGTACATACCCTCCCCAGTGTCTATCACCCAGTCACCCCATCCCTCCCACCCCACCCCCCACTCCAGCAACCCTCAGTTTGTTTCCTGAGATTAAGAATTCCTCATATCAGTGAGGTCAGACTGCAGAGGTTTTAATTCTGCAAGGCACACTATGACTTCAAGAATCCTTGTTTGTTGACCTCAAGTATTTCAGACATTGTTTTCTAAAAACTATACCTCTTTAGACCCTTGGTTATTTCTGCCAATGGCATGATTATTTAGGTCTTGATGACTCTGTGCCCAAGAAAAATGATACAAAGGATAAAAGTGGTCACAGGATAATCATAGGAAGAGGTTCAGGTTATAGTGATATTAATAACAACAGTAATTCATACCTTGAAATTTTATGGAGCATTTTTCCCATATTATTCCTTTTAATAGGCTGAGGCACCCACTGTAGTCATCTTTAGAGTTTCTGAGAGAAGGGCCCACATGAACATGTACTAGGTTTAAATAAATGATAGACTATGGTCTCACAATTGTGGTAACTATTTGAATTACTTCCTTAAAAAGCTAGGTCTTTAGTCCATTTCCCCTTCCATCCCCAAAGTAGCTGACTAAAAGATTATTGCCACGATTTTAAGGTTGACCTGGGAAGGGCTCCTGGGCAAGGTGTTAAAAGTGGAGATGTCCTCACAATAATTCCAGACTAAAAAACAAAGTATCAGTTATTTCCATAACCATCCAGAGCTCAAGAGGTCATGTCAATTCTTTCCTCAAGGCTCTTATAATAATGACATGTATTTTCAGTCTCTGCTCTTAGAGAAAAAGCTTTGATAAATTAATTCATTTATCAGTGCAAATTTCAAACCCAGCCTGATAGATTTTTTTAGATCATGATGCTTTCCAAAAAAAGGGGGGAAATGCCATTGTGATTTATATATCCATTTCCTACTCTGTCTCCATCTTAGGAGGCACCTGTTCCTGCTTGAGTGTCTCCTCTCTAATCAAAAGAAACTTTGATTTCGGGTCAGCCTTTGAAACGAAATCATAGAACACTTCAATGTGAAGCTGCTGTTATGTTTACTGTGGAGGAATGCCCTAAAAAGATGGCCAATTTGCTTTTATGACAAACAACCTTCTTCTGCCCGTCCTCCCCCATTATCATTCTCATCACAGCTGCTAATATTTCCATCGGTAAGTGTTAAAGTAAACCTAATCATCATTGCATCACCTAGAATGGTTTCTCAAATACAGTTGTACATTTGGAGATAGCTTTTAATAAGAGTTCATTTTAGTCCAGTGGTATATTTTTTATGAAGTCAAATCATCTGCAAAACAACACTATGTCATAGGTGAGGAAGGAAAGATGAACCCCTGTTTTCCTGAATAAAAGTGCAAAACACACCGAACTTCAAGTGTTTAAATACTTTGTTGTAGATAGCCTGGCTAATAAATAGGAGATGGACATGAAATATTGTGTTATGTAGTTGATATTTTAAAATTAAATATTTACTGTACTAATGAGATAATTTCTTAATCTCTCAAAATTATTACATGAAAAACATATTACTGTCATAAAAATCCAATTTTTATAAGAGGACAGAGTCTAACTTGATTTTAAGATTTTATATTTAAATATTTTTGAGGCGTTTTTATCAAACGCTAGTGTTTCCCTTAACCAGGGGGTAAATAAAGCAAACTAATTTACTTCCCTTCAAGTTCAGTGGCCACAATCAATGTTGCTCAAGATTTCTCATCTGAGCCTATTGATCCCAAATTAAATGTGATTCATAAACTTTTTTTCTTCTGTCTTCAAACATTATGACACAGAAAACATGCACTTTAACTTAACATTTATTTCTACTCTTATTTCTCCAATTAATGTGATTTTCATAAAAGGTTTCAGCAGAAATCTTTGGAACAGCTACTGCAACATTAACATATGCAAGGAGATGACAGATTTTTATTCAATTTTTTTAAAGATTTATTTATTTGAGAGAGGGAGAGAACAGGAGGAGGGGCAGAGGGAGAGAGAGAATCTCAAGCATGCTCCACACTGAGCACAGAGCCTGATGCAGGACTTGATCCCACAACGCTGAGATCACCATCTGAGCTGAAATCCAGTCAGACAGTAAACCAACTAGGCCACCCAGATGCCCCGACAGATTAATTTTTAAATATGTGGAATGGAAATTTGGTAACATTATGAAAATGCCTTTTTTGGAGTCAATAAAATGTATATGCAGATGTATATTTCTAATCTGTGCTGTGGCTAAATTTCTTCAGATCTTCACTAGTGCTCTTTGTATTTGGTATTCTTTTTTTTTTTCTGGTATATACAAAAGATAAGTATAGACATCTACCACAGTGAAAGACTAAATAGGCACAATAGCATTCTTTCATTATTATATTTCACACATTTAAATGAACAAAGGGTTTTTTTTTCCTTCCTCAAGGAGTACGTTGTTTATACTGTCACCATAATATACATTTCTTTAATTTAAATTGACAAATCTAATTGTGCATCCTGATTTTGTCTTTATATCCATCCACTTGTATCAGTGGAAACAGGAGAATTTCTCTAAAAAAGGGTCTTTTAAATTGAAAATACAGATTTCCCCACTCGGTAATCTGTCATTCTTTTTTGCCTCTTTTATGCTCTTTTCAAAGGAAACATTTTACACTGCTTTCAACACTCACCTAAAAGTGTGATAAATCTCACACCTTTATTCTTTTATAATAAAGCTGTATTTTGTTGAACTTTCTACCAGACATTAATAAATAAAAATCCATTAAACATAAATACATCAAATCTTTTAACCGAATGTTGTAGAAAGAAAGCTTAATGCATGGGTCATTAGTATCTACATAGCTCTTACACAACTTCGTTTACGCTTTTTTATGGAGTGTCTCCTGCATTAGACTGTTAATGCTACTTGATGGGGACCTTGTTGAATTTACTTATGAACGTACACCCAGCACTTAGGATTCAGAAAGACTTCCGGCTGAATTTCAATGAAAAAATAAATAAATGTAATTTTTTGGCAGGGCAATTGTTTAGGAATTGGACATGCATCATAGATATTCCCATCAGCATCAGTCACTAAACTTTATGCAAGTGGGATTCTTTTTTTTTTTTAAAGATTTTATTTATTTATTTGAAAGAGGCAGTGAGAGAGAGCATGAGCAGGGGCAGGGAGAGGGAGAAGCAGGCTCCCTGATGAGTGGGGAGCCCAATGTGGGGCTCAGTCCCAGGACCCTGAGATCATGACCTGAGCCGAAAGCAGACGCCTAAGGACTGAGCCAACCAGGTGCCCCAAGTAAGATCCTTTTCTTCCTGAATATTTACTGCTGTGTTATTTCATCCTCTAGTCAAAAGCTGAGCTTCCATTAGTCAAAAGGAATGCTGTAGTTGTAGGTTTCAAAGACTGTGATTTTTTCTGGTACAGAATATAGAATAATTTCTCTTTTCCTTCCTTTCCTTTGTATTTCCTATCCAAGTCAAGCACTGTGTAATGCACTCCGCACACTGGTGGAGGCAAATGTGTGAGAGCCACCTGGAGAATGAAGCTGAGGTTGCCCCAGGCAGCACTGTGCCCCCCATGGCCTCTAAATTCCTCTGTTGAAGTCCTGACCTCCAGTACCTCAGAGTCTGTCTGTGTAAATAGGCCCCATAAAGAGGTAAATAAGTTAAAATCAGGCCATCAGGGTAGCCCTAATAGAGTCTGACTGGAGTCCTGGTAAAAAGAGGAAACTGGGACACACACAGAGATGCCAGGGACGTGAGGAGACAGAGGAAGGCCATGGAAGGACCCAGTAGGCAGGAAGCATCTGCAAGCCGTGGAGAGAGCTCAGGAGCTGCGACCGCCGGCCGCGCCCGGATCCTGGCCCTTCAGCCCCTGCCCCTGTGAGGGAATACATCTCTGTGGTGGAAACCAGCCGGTCTGCGATGGTTTATTTCTCATGCCCAGCAAACCGACGCAGATTTCAAAAGTGCATAATAATACAAAGGTTTTTGACAGAATAAGGTTAAACCCACCCACGATACAAGACACGAGTCAAAAGAAGTTACCCATGCCAGGCTTCAGACACCCCTCTTCCATGCCACCAACCATGAAGGGTGTCCTGATGACTAAAGTAAGAGGAGCTCTGTGTCCATCTAGGTCTCTAGTGAAAGGAACGTGTCCCCACAAAACTTGATGAATTAGCCAAATTCTGCCGAATAGTGGTTCTCGAATAACCATTCTCAAATTGGGGTCTGAAGACCTGAGGGGTTCCATGAGAACCATGATGGCATCCTGTCATCCTCCAGTTTTATACGCTCAAAGCAAAATAACCTTTTGCAGCGGGTTGCAGAAGCAGATGTGAGAGTCCCGCTCTCTCCTATCAAGGCAGACATCAAAGAGATTTGCAAAGATGTACTACACTACCATATTTCTTATTACATTTTTAGAAATAAAGAAATTGTAGCTATTTCCATAAATGCATGTTATTTGTTAACATTAGTATGTTTATTACTTTGAATTAATTATTTTAATCATTCTCAGTATTAAGATCTATTATGATAAATATTGACAGATATAACCCCTATAAACAATAGACTTTTGATGTTTTTTAAAATATTTGAGAGTGTACAGGATCTTGAGATAAAAAAGCTTAGAACTATTCCAGGAAAAGTATTCCTTTTTTATATTTTATTGCCTCACCTTAATAGCAATGTAAAAAATGTGAAGTATCATCTTCAAAATGTATATTTCACTAAACCCAGTTATGACTCCAAAATTATAAAGCTGATTCTATAAATGGCAGTTTTCTAAAAATGGAAGAAATCATCCTTCACAAAGCATAAATAACTCACTTGGAATCAGCTCACTGATCAGAATAAGCAGCAAAAAACAAAAGTAAATGGGACTACATAAAACAAAAACTTTTTGCACAGTGATGGAAACTATTAATAAAACAAAAAGGCAACCTACTAAAAGGGAGAAAATACTTGCAAATCATATATGTGATAAGGACCTAATATCTAAAATATATATATAAAGTTCATACAACTCAAAAGCAAAAAGAAAAAAGAAAGTCTAATAAATGAACAGATCTGAATAGACATTTTTCCAAAAAAGGCAGATAGCCAACCAACACATGAAAAAATGCTCAACATCGCTAATTAGGAAAATGCAAATCAAAACCACAATGAAATATTACTTCATATTTGTCAGAATGGCCATTATCAAAAAAACCCAAGAAACAGTAAGTATCAGCAAGGACATGGAAAAAAGGGAACCCTCATGTACTGTTGCTGGGAATACAAATTGGTGCGGCCACTATGGAAACAGCATGGAGGTTTCTCAAAAAATTAAAGTAGAACTTCCATATAGCCCAGCAATTGTACTTCTGAGTTTTATCCAAAGAAAATGAAAACATTAACTCATAAAGATATATGCAACCCCATGTTCATAGCAGCATTATCTACAGTAGCTAAGATATGGAAGCAACCTGAGTCCATTAATGGATGAATGGATAAAGAAATTATATATATATATATAATCATATATATAATGGAATATATATATGTATATATATGAATATACATATACTGTATATATATACTAGAATAAACCTGGCCATAAAAAAGAATTAAATCTTGCCATTTGCAACAATAGAGGGTATTATACGAAGTTAAATAAGTCAGAGAAAGACAAATACCATATGATTTCACTTATATGTGGAATCTAAAACCAAAACCAGACTCATAGGTACAGAGAACAGGCTGAAGGTTGCCAGGGGAAATGAGGCATGGAATGGGTGAGATAGGTGAATGAGGATCAAAAGGTACAGGCTTCCAGTTACAAAATGAATAAATCGTGGGGACATAATATACAGCACAGGGAATATAAACAGTAATATTGTATTAACTTTGGTGACAGTGGATGACTTATTATGGTGATCATTTTGTAATGTGTATAAATGCCAAATCACTATGTTGTACACCCAATACCAATACAACATTGTATGTCAAACTTCAATGAAAACAGTTTAAAATAAATAAAAATGAAAGTAACCAAACTGAAAAAAATTACTTTTAAAAATTCTCAATCTGGGGCACCTGGGTGGCTCAGTCGGTTAAGCGTCTGCCTTCGGCTCAGGTCATGATCCCAGGGTCCTAGGATCGAGCCCCGCATCGGGCTCCCTGCTCGGCGGGAAGCCTGCTTCTCCCTCTCCCACTCCCCCTGCTTGTGTTCCCTCTCTCGCTGTGTCTCTCTCTGTCAAATAAATAAATAAAATTAAAAAAAAAAATTCTCAATCCAAAAAAAAAAAAATTCTCAATCCGAAAACCTAGGACACAATTTTGACTGCCAATTTCCTTATAATCATTAAACAAATCCCGGCAGGGCTAATTTCAATATACAACCTAAATAGAAACAGTTTCACGATCTGCTAGAGCAAAGTCTATGCTACTATCATTTTTCAATTAGACTACTAAAAAAGCCTTGTTTTTTATTCTTTTCCCCTAGGACCCACCTCACATAAAATTATTTCTCCATTCAACAAAAGTGGAGAACAGAACTAAAACAGAAATAAAATCATTCCCTTGCTTATTCAAAACCATAATAATTTCTCATATATATAGAACAAAACATTTAAATCTCAGCCTATGAGATCTTTTTGAAAATTTATTTTATTTAAATTTAACTATTATTAAATTAAGTAACAATTATTAGTTTCAGAGATAGCATTCGGGGATTCATCAGCTGCATATAACACCCAGTGCTCATTACATCACATGCCCTCCTTAATTCCCATCACCCAGTTACCCCACCCCCGACCCCCTCCACTCCAGCCAGCAACTCTCAGTTTATTGCCTAGAGTTAAGAGTCTCTTATGGTTTGCTTCCCTCTCTGTTTTTATCTTATTTTATTTTTCCTTTCCTTCCCCTATGTTCATCTGTTTTGTTTCTTAAATTCCACATGAGTGAAATCATATGGTGTTTGTCTTTCTCTGACTTATTTCACTTAGCCTCATACCCTCTAGTTCCATCCACATCATTGCAAATGGCAAGATTTCATTTTTTAATGGCTGAGTAATATCCCATTATATGTATATCCATATATACACATCTTCTTTATCCATCCATCTGTTGAGGGACATCTGGGCTCTTTCTATAATTCGGCTATCATGGACATTGCTGCTATAAACACTGGGGTGCACGTGCCCCTTTGGATCACTACGTTTGTATACTTTGAAGAAAATCCCTAGTAGTGCAATTGCTGGGTTGTAGGGTAGCTCTATTTTTAACATCTTGAGGAGCCTCCATACTGTTGTCCAGAGTGGCTGCACCGGCTTGCATTCCCACCAACAGTATAAGAGGGTTCACCCTTCTCCGCATCCTCACCAACATTTGTTGTTTCTTGACTTGTTCATTTTAGCCATTCTGACTGGTGTGAGGTGGTATCTCAGTGTGGTTTTGACCTGTATTTCCCTTATGCTGAGTGATGTTGTACATTTTTTCATGGGTCTATTAGGTCTATGAGATCTTAATGAATTGGTTCCTGCCAACGGTTGATTGATTACAAAAATATCACTAATGCTTTCTCTCTCCTTTTGCAATATACTCCCCGAAATTGATCACCTATTTCCTTATCCGATAAACATGGGTTCGCCTTGCGATTTTCTTTATCAAATACAAGGCAGCAGAAGTGAGTGCATGATGGTTTCATGCCTAGAACACAACAGGTCATGTAAGTTTTGCTCGCTCTCAGACCCCCACCTGTTGGCACAAGCACAAGCCTTCTCTAGCCCACTGCAGGATGAGAAACCACAGGGAGTAGAGGAGCCATCCTGGTGCAAACTACCCAAACCAACGAGTGAATACTTGACTTACCAGGTGACAGCAGATGCATAATCAAGCCCAGCACGGATTGATTGACCTAGGCTGAGAGACTCATGTGAAGTAATAAATGGTGCTTGCTTTTAGGGTACTAAAATTTTAGAGTGACTTGTTATGAAGCAATACCTAACTGATACACCTGAGCACCTTTCCAAGCTCATTTCCTACCAATGGCCATCAACCTCCTTTTTCTCTAGTCTCAATGGCCTTCTTTGAAGTCATGCCTCATGGCTGTCTCTAACCTTTGTAGCTCCTGATTGCTCTCTGTAGAGCTCCTAAATGAGATTTTTCCATTGATTTTTCTCTCACTTACTTCTGTCCTTTTGCAAAGATTCCCTCAGAGGGCTTTATAGTAATTACCCTTTTCCCTCAACATGCTATTTATTTTCTGTAGCACTTATCAGTACCTGATACGGATTGTCTGTTTATTTTTTCATTTTCCCCATACTAGGATGTAAGTTCAATGAGTGCAGTGATTTTGTATGCCTAGGACCTAAAACTGCCTGGCACATGACCTCAATGAATAAATCAAAGAAAACTCTCTAAGTAAAGACACTATATTTGCATATTTTAGAGCCATGTATTAAAGACATTATATTATTTAGTAGAAAAAGAATAAGTTTTTTTCCTCAACTACATCCATATAATAATATCAGCTCAAAAAAAAACCTAAAGAAAATCCAGATATCACCAAAGACTGCTATGACAGATTAAAAAAAAAAAGGTATTGTTATCCTTTCTCAGATTTAAGTTCACCATTTTAAAAGAAAAATGCAAAGACACATCAAAATTCTTGATAACAGGGTGGGTAGATAATGATGGGAAAAATCACATTTCAGAAAGTAATTTAAATAAATATGTAACTGAATTTTTATGATTATTTTAAAACATACTGTTTTAAAGCAACTTACAACTACTGATTCCACATAGGTGATTTCTCCTTTATTAATAAAAATGATGTACAACATGCCATAGTTACTCAGTCAACAATTCCCGAAGATCACCTTCGGTGTCCAGTCCAAAACAACCCTGGGATTACCTTACTCGGATATTAAGCTTTATGGAGCAGCAACTCTTCATTTGCTTCTACTTCGTATGGAAAGGATAGTGCTGTGGACAGAGAACAGTACATTTTCAGCAAGGCACCTCAGGAATGGGCAGTGATGGTCTCATTAATGCTTGTAGAAGCTGCTATACTTAATCTCTGAACACATCACTCAATGTCCCCATGGCATTCAATTCTCCCAATGCCATGTGCATGACATGACTTGGGATAAGGATATAGGCCCACTTGAAGAAAATGTGGGCTTGTGTCTTAAAGTTTAATTTCAGTTTCCCCCCACCTTAAAACTTACAGATTCATTAACAAAGAATGGCAGCAAGTTTTGCCTTATAAAACAGGTTAAGGAGGCAGGAGTCTAGTTGTTTTCATTTCACGAAGAAAAAAAGACAAATATTTTTAAAACAAACATATTAATTTAATTACCTTCTCTTCTGAATCCAATGCCAACACCAAGGAGTAAAGGAAGGATTTGGTCATTCCCATAGCATCTTACAGTCTACTCTTTCACAGGATTTGGAACATCTAAGATGTCAGAACAGTCTTTTTTTTTTTTTTTTTTTTTTTTTAAGTAAGCTGTATGACCAACATGGGGCTTGAACTCATACTCGCGACTCAGATGAAGAGTCACGTGCTCTACCAACAGCCAGCCAGGCGCCTCTCATAACATTTTTTTTTTTTAAAGATTTTATTTATTTATTTGACAGAGAGATGGAGAGAGAGAACAAGTAGGCAGAGAGGCAGGCAGTGGGAGAGGGAGAAGCAGGCTCCCTGCCGAGCAGGGAGCCCGATGCAGGGCTCGATCCCAGAACCCTGGGATCATGACCTGAGCCGAAGGCAGCCACTTAACCAACTGAGCCACCCAGGCACCCCGTCTCATAACATATTTTTAAATTATCTTACAGAATCAGCTTTGAGTACCTCACAAATTAATATATATCATGAAATATTTTTTAGTAAAAGGAATAATAAGGAACTGTTTCTCCATGTTAATTTAATAATGGTAGAGAATATAACAGTTTTAAAAATTCAGAGTTTAATTCCCATTACCTTTTAATTTTTCAAGTTAATTATTTTCCAGTCATATATCATTTAGTTTTTGCTAGCTCAGAAACCATTTGAAGTAAAAACTGTTGATGGAATGGGGGAGTTGAACTCTAAGGTATCTAGCTCCAATGACTAGATACCATTAACTAAGATGAGAGGACATAGGAAGGAAGGCAAATCTGAGGTAAATATAGCAAATTTGATTAATTCAAGAGAATTTTATGGAATTTTAAATGCCAAAAAGATTCATAGCAAGAGAATTTTGGTGCACAGTTGGATACGTGCAGCAATCTCAGGAAGGCAGTCAGGACAAGAGGTAAAGGACAGGGCATCACCTCCATTTATAGTTGAAAAGAAGGAGGTTCAAATGTTCAGAGAGAGATGGAGTATGACTGCCAGGTGGGGGCTGGGCCCTTCTCTGGGGCCTGAAAGGTACCTGGGGGTGAAGCAACGGAAACAACCAATGTAGATGCTCGCTTTAAGAAGTCTGGTAGTGAAGGAGAGATGACAAATACCGGACAGATTTACAGAGAAGATGATCAAGTGCAGTCTGTCTTTGTTTCCCTGTTTGACACAAGGAGCGTCAATGAAATCTCAGGTGACTTGCACCGTGAACTTCATGTCTCCAGATATCACTTGGAAGCCTAGCAATTTATCACCCCCATTACTTACAATGCCAGGAAGATACCCAACCTGAAACCCATAGTAGGGTCTCATCAGTCTCTTCTTCGTTCAAAGTGTCAGGTAGGGTTACAATTGCAGCTTTTAATAAAAGGCAAAGCGGTCCACAAAAACCATCACAAGTATGGCTCGGGTCCGTGCCCTTCACTAGCTGCTCTAGCAGGCTTTTTGAAATTTCTACTTTGCCTTGACGTCCCTGGGCCACTCCAGGCAATCTTCACCCGGGGCTCTCAATTACACGCATGGTGATTTTAAACCTTTGATGCACATTAGGATCATCTGAGAAGCTTTTTAAACAGTAGCCATGCCCCAACCTAATTCTATTCCACTCCTAGGGTCTTAATTTCAGCCTTCATTTCTTTCACCCAGATGACTAAAACAGCCGCCTAACAGTCTCCTAAATCCTACCTCTCAAAATCTCAGCTCCACAGAGTCCCCAGGTAAGCCATTCAAAAGAATATAATCTTGTCACATCCCTGCTGAAAACCTTATAATGGTTTTTTTATATCCTTTGGTTGTTAGATTTATTTTATCTTCACTAACTCATTCTCCTATGATCTTCCTTTCTTTATGGAGAGACCAGTTTCTGACCTCTGTCATTTACCTACTACTCTCTGAAGAAGCTTCTTTTCACATTGCAAGGCAGGTCAACTGGCAACAAATCCCCTCGATTTTTGTTTGTCTGAGAAAGTATTTCTCCTTCACCTTTGAAGGATAATTTCACAGGGTACAGATTTCTAGGTTGGTTTTCTTTTTTTTTTTCTTAATGCTTTAAATATTTCACTCTCTTCTTGCTGCATGGTTTCTGAGGAGAAGTTGGATGTAATTCTTAGCTCTTCTATAGGTATTTTTCTCCCTTCTGGCTTCTTTCAAGTTTTCTTCTTTATATTTGAATTTTTTGAAGTTTGGGTCTGATGTGTCTAGGTGTAGGTTTTGGGGTTTTTGGTTTTTCGCATTTTTCCTCTTTGGTGTTCCCTGAACTTGCTGGATCTGTGGTTTAGACTCTGACATTCATTTGGGAAAATTCTCAGTGATTATTACTGCAAATAGTGCTTCTGTTCCCTTTCCTCTCTTGGTAACCCCATTACACATATGTTACTCCTTCTGTAGTTGCACCACAGTTCTTGGGTATTGTATCTTTTCCAATTTTTTTTTCTCTTTGCTTACAATTTCAGAAGTTTTTTTTTTTTTTAAAGATTTTATTTATTTATTTGACAGAGAGAGGCAGTGAGAGAGGGAACACAAGCAGGGGGAGTGGGAGAGGGAGAAGCAGGCTTCCCGCGGAGCAGGGAGCCCGATGTGGGGCTTGATCCCAGGACCCTGAGATCATGACCTGAGCCGACGGCAGACGCTTAACGAATGAGCCACCCAGGCGCCCCACAATTTCAGAAGTTTCTATTGTCATATCCTTAAGGGCAGGATTTTCTTCAGCTGTTTCAAATCTACCAATGAGCCTATTAAAGGCATTCTTCATTTGTTAGTGGTTTTGATCTCCAGCATTAGTTTAAAAAAAAAAAAAATTCCTGGTCTGATAATTCCAATATCCCTGTCATCTCTGATTCTGGTTCTGATGGTTGTTCACTCTCTTTAAACTGTGATTTTCACCTTTGAGCATGCCTTGTCACTTCTTTATAGAGAGGTGGACATGACGTACTGGGTAAAAGGTCCTGCAGTAAATCAGCTTTTAGTAATGTGATGGTGAGGTAGGGGGGAGGGGAAGTCTTCTGTAGTCCTGTGATTAGGTCCCAGTAGCTCCCAGTCTCTTGAAGAGCCTGTGCCCCCGGAGTGTGACCTTCACAAGTGCCTCTCAGTTTTCTGCCCATCCCTTAAGTTGGAAAGCATGGCAGGAGGGGTGCAGTTGGGCAAATTCCTTCCTCCAAGTAGGTTAGGTTCTGCTAACGTAGTTTCTCCTGTGGGAAGATCTTGTTAAGATGAACAGAATGCTCTGGTGTATTTCAAAATGGTTCCTTTACCCCGTCCCCCTTCCAGAAGCTTGAGGGGATTCCTCTTAAATATTCACCGTGAGGATCTGGTAGAGCTCCTGGAGGTAAAATTCAAAAAAGTGTGGGGGTTCCTGATGACCTTGTCTGCCTGAAGTTTTTATCTCTTGGATTTGTCCCACCCTGTGCCTCCAGTAATTCGTCAGCTTCCTAAACCAGCCCTGCTTTCCAGGTAGGTTTCTGCTCACCAGTTGCTACTGTAGTAAGTCATGATTCTCTGTATCTGTCAGTCTCTTGAATTATAGAGGCAGTGGGTTTTTTTGTGTGTGACCTTCTCTGATGGATCTAGGAAGAGTTGTTAATTTTCTTTTTTTTTTTTTGAAGATTTTATTTATTTGACAGAGAGAGACACAGCGAGAGAGGGAACACAAGCAGGGGGGAGTGGGAGAGGGAGAAGCAGGCCTCCCGCGGAGCAGGGAGCCCGATGCGGGGCTCGATCCCAGGACCCTGGGACCATGACCCGAGCTGAAGGCATACACTTAACGACTGACCCACCCAGGCGCCCCATAAGAGTCATTCATTTTCTGTTTAGTTTCTTACTTGCTGTCAGGAAGGAGTGGTGATTTATAAGCTGCTGGTAATTTTTGATACTTTTTTTAAATATATACTTGCATTTCATATACCACCCCTTTTCTGGATTATTCTCAGATTTTAGAAGCAACTGTTACAATGAAATATTGGGCAGCAATTTGATGGTGGATTAAGAGCCCTGTAGTTTCTTCACACTTTATTTTAAGATGTACGATCTACTCCACTTCTTTTCAAATGCAGACTGGCCTGTCACTACTTTGAACAAACAATACGCTGTGGGAGTTACCAGTATGTCAGAGGACTGGGAGTCTGTCCGCTGACTGAGAACGTTTCCAAGCAATTCTCTGCTGTTCTTGCTGGGTGCTCAGCCACCACGTAGGTTGTCTGAACACCCTGCTGAAGAGTTTACATGAAGAGGCCCAGTAGGATGAGATGAGCCCAGATGAATCTAGACTTCCCGCTACCCCCAAAGGGCTCAACACAAGACAGCTGCTGTCCCAGATCCTGCAAACAAGCCATCAGCCAAATGCCAGGTGACCCCTGTCAACGTCATTTGAAGCAGGAGAGTCACTCAGCTGAACCAAACTGGAATTCCTAATGCACAAAAGCACAAGATAGAATAAAATGGTAGTTACTTTAATATGTTAAATTTTAGGTGGTTTATTACAAAGGATTGAGTAATAGGAACACTATCCCTTTAGTCTGGTCCGTGGGTCTGCCTCATTATAGCCTGGGGAGGGTGGAAGTCTCCATTCCTCACTCAATGTCGCAGCTCTGGTTTTCCTGTGTCTTTGGAGTCGTGGAGTTCTAGTATGTATCTGCCTAGGAAGTCCCTTTCCTGGCTTTTTGTCTAGAGAGAAGCTCGCTTTTGCTGGGTTCATTTTATTTTATTTGTTTTTAATCTATGTCCATTAGCATCTCCAGTTTGCTGGCTTCTCCTCTCCAAATCTGGGATATAGGAAAACAAGGAAAATCTAGGGAATTCACCACCATGCCATTTTTTTGAGTCCCAAGTACCCCTGCTTACCACCCTTCACAGTCCTCTTGGGGTCATTTTATATATTAACCCAAGTTACTATTTGTACTTAATGGGAGGAATAGGGACAATTATGTCTACTCCATCTTCCCAGAAGTGAAGATCAGGGATAATCTGTGTTTTAATTCATGTATTTAAATGATTATATATATAAATGTTTAAATTGTCAGACTTAGGAGTGCCATTTTTTTTTGTTTTTCTCCTCTGCTTTTCATTTTTCTGATTTCCTTTTTTTTTTTTTTTTTAAAGATTTTATTTATTTATTCATGAGAGACAGAGAGAGAGAGAGAGGCAGAGGGAGAAGCAGGCTCCCAAGGAGCAGGGAGCCCGATGCGGGACTCGATCCCAGGACCCTGGGATCATGACCTGAGCCGAAGGCAGACGCTTAACCATCTGAGCCACCCAGGCGCCCTCTGATTTCCTTTTTATACCCTCTTTTGTACTGTTGAAATATTGTTTAATCCATTTTAAGTAAATGAAAAACTATTGTTTTGCTTTGTTTTACTATATCTTTGTGCATTTTAGTTGTATCTCTTTCTGTTTTTGGTTTCTCCACAGATTATATGTAATTAAACTTCCACTTTTTTGATTTAAAATTATACCAATTCAAATAAAATTTAGAAGCTTTACCACTAGGTAGATACCTTTCATCATAATTTTTTATGTATGTAAATTTAAGTGTATATATAAATTTATATGTATATATCGCCACTAGGAAATATTATAATTTTTGCTTTCAAAAATTATCTTTTGAAGAACTTGTGTATACATTTACCAGTTCTGTTGCTATTCCTTCACTTCTGAAAATTCAAACCTCTCTCTTTCTCTCTTTATCTTGAAGATATTTCTTTAGCATTCTTTCAGGGCAGGCCTTTTGGCAACAAATTGTCCAAGTTCTATCTCATTTATGTCTTTAGTTTGCGTTTATTTCTGAAATGCAATTTTGCCGAATATAGACATGTGGCCTGACAATTCTTTTATGATGTTTTTCCACTATCTACTGGCCTCCATGGTTTCTGGAGTCATTTACATAATTTTCTTCATGTATACAAAATGTTACATTCTGAATGAATGAATGAATGTATGTTATTTTCCTCTCCCTGCCTTCAAATTTCCCATTCCCCCTTTTTTTGGTTTTTAAACATTTGATTTTGATAGATCTTGGCTGGTTTTCTTAATTTATCCTGTTTGGGGTCCGATGAAATGTATGTTTTTCTTTCCAAATTTGAGAATTTTTGTCAAATATTTTTCTGCTCCATCTCTGCTACCTCTCCTCACATGACATGTATGTTAGAGCTCTTGGTGTTGTCCCGCATATCCCTGAGACTGTTAGCTTTTTTGTTTTAAATCTTTTTTTTTTTTCTTTCTGATCTTCAGATTTTGTAAATTCTATTGATCTGTTTTCACATATGCCGATGTTCCTCTCTCTTTCCCATCCTGCTGTTGTGCCCATCTAATGGTGTTATTTTTCAGTTACTGTATTTTTTTCTGTTCCCAAATTTCTTTTTGATTCTCTTTTATAGTTTTTATTTCTGTTTCGAGAACCCTCCTTTTCTTTTCTTTCAAGTATGTTTATCTTTTCTTTGTGGAGCATGATTATGAAAGACATTTTAAGGTCCTTTCCTGATAATTTCAACATTCAAGTCATTTTGTTGTTAGCATATGTTGATGTTCACTTTCCTTGAAAAATGGCCACATCTTCCTCATTTTTTGTGAGTTGGGTAATTTGGATTGTATCAGCAGTGTTTTGAATATGATGCTTACCTTATGGGTCCTGTTATAATCCTCTGGAGAATTTTTTTTTTTTCATTTTTTCAAGCAATCAGCACAAGTGACTTCAAACCACAAGATTGGTCTTAAATTCTTTAAGTGCTGCTTCTAATTTCAGTTTTTCAGAGCCTTTGCATGCTGTACTGGGTCTAATGCACGTATGTGCAGCTCACTGGTGAGCCCAAGATTGGTGTGGATTCCTGTATATAATTAGGGAATCCCCTTTTCTAGCTGTCTCCACATTCTCTGGCCCACACAGTGCCCTTTATCCAGTTCCACAGTTTTTTATTGGTTTTCTTAATTTTAGTCTCCCACATAGCTGCTACTTTATGCACCCATGGTACTGGCTTCTACCTTTGGGGCAAAGTCATAAGAGAAAAGAGAACATACAACAACAAAAGAGGAAACTCACCCCTTTATAGGTCACTTCTGATTTTTGACGCCTTTCCATAATCTACCTGCCCTTATTTATTTTTCAGTCTCCTCAGGTAATTGTTTGCATTTTATACAGTTTTTAGTTGTAATCAGCGGGAAGAGTGGCCCATGATGGACATATCGTACCATGTTGGAAGCATAAAAGCCCAGGGTAGAGATTTTAATTTGTGATGAATCATATGGTTCTAAAGATTTTACTTGTTTGATTGAAGATATTTTTATAAAATAGAATCAGTCACACTTTATTGAAAATGGCTGAATGACTAAGGAAGTGAATAAAATAAATAAATATTAACATAGTTTCTATCCAGAGGGGAAAAAAATTCTAAGTAGATTGCAGTGAAAGTTTAGCTTTAACCGCCAATACTTCATTTTCTGAAAATTATCTTTAATATAGAAGTCAAAAAAGACCATGCTATTTTAGAGATAAATATGTCATTCTGTTTGATGATCATGATAAAAATTTGTCCTATTGATGAAATTTTATAAAATACTGAGTCAAAGATATTAAACAACACCATAAATATGGTTCTACGTTTTTTCATTTGTTAATGCACACAACTCATTATAATTCTGAGACTTTTGTTAACAAGGATTAACATTGCCCTTTTTAGATTCCACATGCACATAAAAATTAAATATATGTTCTCATCCATCCTTTGCTTATAACCCAAACAGAAATAACTTGCAGAATGTAGTAAAGGTGTTATTACAAAGCTGAGCATCCACTCCAAACAGATTAAAAGAACCTATCTATTATTAATCCTGATGTTACCAAGCATATTAAATGTTGTTTTACCTGCTACAAATAATTGAACTTATACAACCACTGTATGTGCAAATACTGAGAATTAGGCACACCGTTGATTGATGTAGTAGATAGTTTAAAGCCCCAGAGCCTTAAAGCAGTGCTATTGATCTGCTTATATATTTAAACATAAAAATAATGTGTTAAACAGCCTGTGAAGACTTAGCTTTGCATTCTCCCTCTATTTAGTTGTTTAGAACATAAACTTGAATTGTAGATGTGGACAACTGCTTATTTTGATTTAGAAAAAAACAATCTGTCATTTGATTTTAATAAGTGGTCAACATGTTTTGAAGTAAAGTTTTTCATTTGTTTATACAGAAAATGGGAGTTGGCAATTACTGTAAGATTTAAAATTGTGAAGTGAGAAAACATATTTCTAGATCTCAAGTGATGTAAAATGTAACTAACATGAAAATCCAGACTGATGAAATATCACATCACTCAACCAGGCAGGACGTGTTAAATGGTCTTGGAACCTAAAATTCTGTCCCTTATATTTTCTCACCTATGAAATGAGTGTGACCCTGCATTTTTCATGCTTCTAAAGCAGTTGCCAAATTAGTGCTCTGGACATAAGTACTGTACACCAATATAGGATGCAGAGGAATGACTGTTGGCTCCCTGGGTATAAAAGGCTTGGGGTGTCCTGGTTAATAGGAGGTTCATTAACAGTCAGCCAGGTAAAGGGATTACCCCCCCTTAAAAATAATTATTTTAAAATTATAATTAGCTAATTTATTAATAAAATATACATATAAACTATATAGAATTAAAGATTTGACAAATAATATAGCACCCTATACTGGCCAAAGTACACCTAGACACTGTAATATCTGTGTTTCATATAAGAAGAGATACCCTCAAAATGTTTCAAGTGAGAAATGGGCCAAAGGAACTATGTTAAGAATGGGCATAATTGATTTCATCAATTAATTGGAGGCTGCCATTGAGAAGTTTGAAAAAAGTAACATAATCACAAAGAATATTTTAAAATAATGGAAAAAAAAGATGTTTATCTTCTTCTTTTCAGTCAGGTATACATGGAACTGTCCCATCAGATAGTACTCTTAAAAATGTCTTTTTAGTTGAGTAACTTTAGAAAATATGGAATATTGGGGCATCTGGTGGCTCAGTTAGTTGAGCATCCGACTCTTGATTTCTGCTCAGGTTATGATCTCAGGGTTATGGGATCGAGCTTTGTATTGGGCTTCGGGCTCTGTGCTCAGCGGGAAGTCTGCTTCTCTCCCTCCCTTTCCTTTTGCCCTCCCCCTGCTCTCTCTCTCTCAAATAAGTCTTTTAAAAAAATATGGAATATGAAACACTCTTAGAACTTTTCAGCATATTTGTATATTAAAGAATCTGGGAGGTCCTGCCAAAAGGAAAATTGTTTAATATTGTTTAACCCTGAAGTTCCCAAGTTTATGAGGCTGTGGAATGTTTTTATACTTACATAGCAACTATGAACATCCTCTGGAATTAGTATATGCTACAATATTTTGTGAAAAACCTAGAAACATTAAGCAAATTTCAGGTCAAATTTTATTTCTCACTGTTGGACCTGGCCACATGTTCATCAGGAAATTGAGACTTCCTTTTTTGTCTCCATATTTGCTGATCTGGAATCTAAGAATGCTAGGTGTTAGGTATTCTCACTTCCTAAAGAAATGTGCTAGATTACTGCATAAGTCACTTCGGGAACCAAAGCCTATCACCCGCTTGTCCAATATATTGCGAAGTTAGAAAAATGAGGGAAAAAAATGGATGAATGATTTTTTCTTTAGAAAGAATTGTAGGAGTTCTGGGCATTTCTCTCCCTGCCACACCTGCTGGAAAGGAATGCTCTTTGTCAGACTAGCGTTTCATAAAACTGGTGGAACTTGAGATATGACCCCTTAAGTTCAGATACAGAAAGTGTATCTGGCTCCCATGAAAAAGGTTAAAGGAAAAATTCTGACTAGAGCTTACACTGGCGGCAGAGGAAGGAAGTAGGACTCCAGTGAAAGTGGCCCACACTTCTAAAGTTTGGAGGCTGAAATCAGTATCATATGTAGTCCAGAACTGATGTTTGTTAGTAAGCTTGGAGGGACAGGAGACTTTTATTTATTGATTTCGTATATATTTTTAAAGATTTTATTTATTTGGGAGAGTGAGCAAGAGGGGAAAAAGAGAGGGGGAGAGAGAGAGAGATTGAGAGCAACTGTGGGGAGGGAGAGGGAGAATCAGACTCCCCACTGAGAAAGGAGCCAGATGCGGGGCTCCATCCCAGGACCCCGGGATCATGACCTGAGCTGAAGACAGATGCTTAACAGACTGAGCCACCAGGTGCTCCGGGGCAGGAGACTTACTTGGAATAGTGATTCATATGTCATTTACATTGTGTGAGGTTATAAATTTCTCAGACTGTGATTGAGAGTGACCAGGAAGCTTTGTCTTCTGTTCCATATTTTCTCCTACACCAGAGACAAGAAATCCAATACAGCAGGCTTTAAGAAGAAGGATGGGAGGAAAAGCAAAATTAGTGCATGATTTCCCCTTTTGTGGTTTAGATAGTTCAATAAACTATTTGCAAATGCATTTCAGTTCCAAAGGAAATTGTAATTCTCACTGTTCCTTCTCAAACTTGCGCCTGCGTTGGGGGGATTATTGTACAGCAACCTGATTGGCTCAATTCATACTAGATTCTACAGATTCCCTCCATCTCTGAAGTTCTATGATCCAGTTTAGGTATGAGGGTATCGCTGTGATCTACAGTGTGGAGGAATTCACAGATATAGTAACCCCCTGCACTGCTGTAAACTTGACATTGGAGTTTATACTGCTTTTCTATTAAATCTGAACTTTAAAATCATATGGCTGTGATTAACAGCAAACATTTATTTATATATCATCTACTGTGTCAGAAATATCCCAAATCTTTTTCTATATTCACTTAATTTTCACAATAAACCTATAAGTTGGATCCTTTTATTTTCAGCATTTTACTAATGAAGAAACTGATACACACTAAGGTGAGGTATTTTCACAAGTTACACAGCCAGGAAGTGTTAAAACTGAGATATTTATATAAATATACTATCCCCAAAGTCTGTGCAGTTAATGCTGCATTTCATGTCACCAAAATCGTATTATGAATGTAAGACCTCTACAGGCTATTTGAAATTCCTCATTCTGTGGTTGAAGCACAAAATTAAGTAGCAAGTTAACGAAAACGGTGCAGTACAGCAACCCCCACCTAATGACTACTTTTAAAATGCTCTTTTATTCTGCTGTTGTTTTACAAACTTTTGTTTCAATTGAAGAGAACATTTCTTCATAAGAGTACTTTTTGGAATCTGTGATATTAAAACTGATAAAAGTGTCACTATGCTATTTATCACTAAAGTGGGAAATCTGAGCCTTACTGGCTCCCCAACACTGATTCTGGTCTTGTTCCATATCTCTGTGCTTTTTCATGTTCTTTATTTAGCTTTTCCTTTAACGTCTGTGTATGGTACACCTCTAATTCTCATCCTATCCGTATTATTATTATTTTTTTACCATGCTCTTCCCTCTGCTCACACTTTATTTTGTTTTTTAAAGATTTTATTCATTTCGGGACGCCTGGGTGGCTCAGTCGGTTAAGCGTCTGCCTTCGGCTCAGGTCATGATCTCAGGGTCTTAAGATCGAGCCCCGCATCGGGCTCCCTGCTCTGTGGGGAGCCTGCTTCTCCCTCTCCCACTCCCCCTGCTTGTGTTCCCTCTCTCGCTGTGTCTCTCTCTGTCAAATAAATAAATAAAAATCTTTTAAAAAAAAGATCTTTATTTATTTATTTGACAGGCAGAAAGAGATAGCAAGATAGCGAGAGAGCGAGAGAGAGGGAACACAAGCAGGGGGAGTGGGAGAGGGAGAAGTAGGCTTCCTGCGGAGCAAGAAGGCCGATGCGGGGCTTGATCTCAGGACCCTGGGATCATGACCTGAGCCGAAGGCAGATGCTTAACGACTGAGCCACCCAGACACCCCTCTGCTCACACTTTAATGCAGAGATCTACAGAGATAGAAAAGTTTTAGGTGACAGCACTGCATGGATGAAAAATCAAGCAAAGAAAGTGGTATTGGAAAAAAAAGACTTGAAAGATGAGTAATAATTTCACAATGAGAAAGTGGATAACAAGGTACCTCAGGAGAAGGAGGATGCTAAGGAGGGGTTAATCCAGGTTATGATATTGTTGAGGTGAAGAGAGGAGAACACACATCTATAGATTAAATAACATATGCCTTTCCTATTAATTAAAATAGTATTTTTACTTTCTTCACTGTCTTTAAAGAGTTATTGCATTCCCAGTGGGACTTAAAGTCATTTTTAATGAGATAAAGAATCACTGAACTTAATTAACCTATCATTAAGAAAACTAGAGAGATTCGAGGATATACATAATTTTTACTTGGGGCAGACAGAGTGACAAGGGAAACCTACTTGATGGTTTAACTGTGAAAGTCGGTACAAATAATAACTGGAAGCAAACAGCAGTCCTTTCCTAGTGTTCTCGGGCTCTCCTGTGCCTCTTTGAAACAGATTCAATTCCTGGTTTAGTGGATAGAGGTAGACTGGGGAGGGGGGCTGATGGTTAGCATTTTCTTTCCTTCGGATCACTCCTTAAGCTGCTCACAGGAATATTCAGTGACTATGTCCCCAATATGAGCTGCAGGAAAGCATTTTTTCTGATATGAGTAGATAATAACCAGTGAATTGTCAATTCACTTAAAATGATTGGGCAGGTGGGAAACATGAGGTGATAGGACTTGCATTTAAGGATGGGACTAGAGCTATGAGTAACGGAACATAAATATGTATTTCCAGTCGTCAAGCAAATTGAAAATCATATTGAATATATTTACATGTCTCCAGATTGGTTTATATTTTCTGGGTCTAAGAATATTAAAATATAGTCACTAGACATTCTATAACAGGACAATTTTCTGTATTACCTGCATATCTGATGGTTATGTGGTATAACAATGCTCTGAGGAATTTTTATCAGATATCTGAATATGAGCAAAGTCTCTCAAAATAATGACCTCCTACTCCACTCAAAACCATGGGGGCTGTCAATAATGATAGTACAATTACATACGTGTGGCTATTTACATAGCACACAAAACACACATGTATGTCAACAGGCATATGATGTTTTGTTACAGCTATAAGAAAGCTTCATTATGTAATAGCTTCTATAAAGCAAATATTATTATTGAAATTTTATTGCTACCAGAAAATTGCCTGTTCCATTTTATCTTCTTTAGAAAAGATAGCTCATGAATTCACTCAAGTGCAAAGATATTTTTAAAAAGGTGATAATCTACTTTGAATAATGAATCTCAGTAATGGCAAGGTCTCAAAGATAGCAAAATATGTATTTTAGCCCTGTATCTGTATGTACAAGGTAAGGCACTCTGATCTTAACTGTCAGTATGGATTTTTTTTTTCAATTTATAAAGACCAAATTCACTTTTTTGAAGTGAGTTATTATTGCATATCTTTATTTAAGGTCAAGCAAAATTTTGAACATGTTAATCAAAGAGAATACTTATTGTCATATCTCACTTCTGACATTTAAGAAAAACTTCATGCAAATTATGTGACTAAACTGCCAAGAGAGTATATCAAATACTTAACACAAAAATACAACGAACTCCTCTATATTGACTGAAGTCCTTCATGTGCCTCCTCTAAGTGCAAATTAGACTTAGATTTCTTCTCTTTGAAGTCAAGTTACCCTTATGCATATGCTTCTTAAAGCATGCTGATGTCTATCATGAATCAAAATTAAAGTATAGCTTTAACATATTTCCAGGCACGGGATTTTTATTTCTCATAAAAACATATCCAACTCAGAAGGAATGTTAAATTCATCAAGGTGTTTTGTGTAACTTATAATTGGCTTTTTAAAAACTTGAAATATCAGTTCATTTTTCCTGAAGATAATTTCCCTCAAATACTTGACTTTCTTATTGCATCTGATTTTTAATGATTGCCTATTTTGCACTAATTTACAGTCTCTCTCTTTATTATACAAATTGTACTTCATCAAATAGGAACCTTAATTGGATGTAATAAGGATGAAGGTGTTCTCAGTCCTGGTTTATGAATCTTAAAGGCAGGGGATACTGGCGAATAGGCCCTGAAACCCACATTGCTATGCGTCCTTCTCTCCAGAGCAGCACCTGCTCACGCTCACCAGAGTTTCCATTGCTGGAGCAAGCACTCCAAATCGAGTGAGTTTTTTTTTTTTTTTTTTTTTTATGTTATGTTAGTCACCATACATTACATCATTAGTTTTTGATGTAGTGTTCCACGATTCATTGTTTGTGTATAACACCCAGTGCTCCGATCAATACGTCCCCTCTTTAATACCCATCACCAGGTTAACCCATCCCCCCAACCCCTCCCCTCTAAAACCCTCAGTTTGTTTCTTAGAGTCCATAGTCTCTCATGGTTCATCTCCCCCTCCGATTCCCCCCTGCTTCATTTTTCCCTTCCTTCTCCTAATGTCCCCCATGCTATTCCTTATGTTCCACAAATAAGTGAAACCATATGATAATTGACTTTCTCTGCTTGACTTATTTCACTTAGCATAATCTCCTCCAGTCCCATCCATGTTGCTGTAAAAGTTGGGTATTCATCCTTTCTGATGGCTGAGTAATATTCCATTGTATATATGGACCACATCTTCTTTATCCATTTGTCTGTTGAAGGGCATGTCGGCTCTTTCCACAGTTTGGCTATTGCAGACATTGCTGCTATGAACATTGGGGTGCATATGGCCCTTCTTCACTACATCTGTGTCTTTGGGGTAAATACCCAGGAGTGCAATTGCTGGGTGGTAGGGTAGCTCTACTTTTAACTTTTTTTTAAAATTTTTTTTTAAAGATTTTATTTATTTATTTGAGACAGAATGAGAGAGAGAGAGAGCTCATGAGAGGGGGGAGGGTCAGAGGGAGAAGCAGGCTCCCCACCGAGCAGGGAGCCCGATGCGGGACTCGATCCCGGGATTCCAGGATCATGACCTGAGCCGAAGGCAGTTGCTTAACCGACTGAGCCACCCAGGCGCCCCTACATTTAACTTTTTGAGGCACCTCCACACTGTTTTCCAAAGTGGCTGTACCAATTTGCATTCCCACCAACAATGTAAGAGGGTTCCCCTTTCTCCACAACCTCTCCAACAGTTGTTGTTTCTTGCCTTGTCAATTTTTGCTATTCTAACTGGTGTATGGTGGTATCTCAATGTGGTTTTGATTTGAATTTCCCTGATGGCTAATGATGATGAACATTTTTTCATGTGTCTGTTAGCCATTTGTATGTCTTCTTTGGAGAAGTGTCGAGTGAGTCTTTATTTGTCTAAGGGTCCATTGGCAATCAGGCACAGCAGGAAGTAGTACCTTGTTAAAGAAAAGAGTGTTTTGGGGCACCTGGGTGGCTCAGTCGTTAAGCGTCTGCCTTCGGCTCAGGTCATGATCCCAGGGTCCTGGGATCGAGTCCCACATTGGGCTCTTTGCTCAATGGGGATCCTGCTTCTTCTTCTGTGTGATCTTCCCCTTGCTTGTGCTCATGCTCTCTCTATCTCTGACAAATAAATAAATAAAATCTCTAAAAAAAAAAAGAAAAAAGAAAAGAAAAAGATTGTTTCCCCAAAACCCAAATAAAAAGAGTAAAACCAGAATCCTAGACAAGGTTAGAATGACACAGATAATAAAGCCTGCTTTCTTCTAGTTGAGTAAATATGTGTTTAGCTTCTGGAATGACCCATCACAACACTATGCCATTGACTCAAAAGTGCCCTTGGAGAGCCCTAAAATTCTATTTTTATATCCAAGATTTATCTCTTCTCATTTTTTTTCCTTTTCTCAAATGTAATTGTCCTTTAATGAAATAGCATCAAACAAGTTCCAAGAATAAAATGTTGCTTGGTTCTAGGGTGTTCTGTCATTAACCTATTATCTAATTTTGATATTTATCTCCTATTATGGTCCTATAAACAGAAGAACAATGAAATGCCCTCTCTTGATTTAAATCTCACTTTAATTTTCTACAAAGTACTTTATTTTATCATAATTATTCTGGCATCAGAGTAAACCTGGCTGTTAATATTTACCCAGTATAAGCCCATGAAACACCATAAAAACTTCCTATGACACAACAACAAAACACATTTCATTACACTTCTATAAAGTGTCATACACATACTGTTGCAGGTCGGGTTCTGTGAAAACAGATTCTGAGATGGAGGTTTGTGTGCTGGAAGTTTATCAAGGAATGCTCTTAGGATCAACCCCTTGGAGGAAGAAAAGAAAGCAAGATTGGGTAGGGCTGCTGTAGTCACAGCAGTGACCTCAGCTGCCCCCTTAGGTAGTTCTGTAGCTAGGATAGCTTATAGAATTGTCCCTGGTTAAATCATGGTGGCTGGATCTTGATAGATCCACAGCATCTAGGGATGGGACACAGATGACCACAGAAAAGGGAAGACAAGCAGATCTCTTCAGCAGTGGTCAGTCACTGGAAGGGATAACAATGTGGCACAACTGTCCCACTCTCCCAGCATCTGGAGAAATGCACGCTTCAGTTCTGAAAGGTGGAGGGGAATGGTATCTGCGTAGAACACCGTAGCATCCCTACGTATCTGGCTTGAACAACATTCTTTTTCTTGAATTTTTGGAACAAAGAGGTTAGGATACATTTGTTTATCGAAATTTGTATTTGTTCAACCCAAATACTGCATCTTTGGCATTGCAGTGATCCTGGTGCCCTGATACCACCAAGACCTATAACTCATCCAAACAGTGCATTCTATTTCTTTCATTTTCCCCCTTTATCCTTGATTCTTGTCACTAATCTTATTTGTGCAGTTTGCTTACAGCAAAGTGAGTAACAACTAAAGAGGCGTTTAGGTAGTCACATGGCCCCTGTTACAGGAAGAAGGGTGTTTGCCCAAAGTCAGGAGTGGATGTAACCAAGGAGATAGGGAGTAGCTACTGAAATTTTGGCAGCAGAGTGATGCAAAAAGAGAACATGCTGTCACCCCTTCTCCATAGACTAGCAGATACGATTCTTTTTTTCTTTCCAGTTTGAATCCAACTATTTGGGTAGATATAGTGGTAAACATGGATCAATTCTGATGAATAAATGAAAGTTGTTCATTATGAAGTAAATCAGTGGACTAAAACAAGAGGCAGAATCAATGATGATGGGATAATTTGCACTCTTGATAATTGGGTTTTGAAAATTTTGAATTGTACAATAAAATATTGAAAAAAGAGTTTGGGAACAAGATATTTATGAATTAAATAATTGGATCCTATGGAAGTGTTCGGACTTACTAGAACATCATTGGGTATTTTTCCTGAGAAAGGCTTAGACGGAGCAGTGAATGGAGGTAGGCTGGGGACTAGAACCCAGGACCCTGAATACTGAGTCAGAGGTGTGAAATATATCACAGCCTCACCCAAAACATGAAGAATGTATAAATGGCAAGTAAAAGCCAAAGAAGAAAATCAATACTTTTCTAAGACTGAATAAATAAACAGAAGTTGGTGATCAAATATGGAGTGGAAGTCACAGACCAGCAATAAATCTATTAGGATAAATGGTGTCACTAAACACAAGGACATTAACAGGGTTTTGACCACATGACTCCTATTCAGAAAGTATCTTAACACCTAAGATATTCAAACACTGAGCTGTATCACATTTTTTTAGGACTTGGTTTCCACATTTTTTATGGCTTGTCTTCAAGTAATGGGGAATGCAAAGGAAAATGTAAGCTGGAGCATAAGACAGAAAAAATGTTTCCTTATAGTGCACCTATATGCCAGATATTTGCCAAGCACTCTGTATAATTATAGCCTTTCAGTTTTGTAAAAATGAGATAAACATAATCATTATTTTATATTTGAGGAAACTGGTTTGGGGAAGTTATGTAACTTGCCAAGTGGACACAGCCAATGAGTAATAAACCTAATTTCAAATCTTCTACTACTGAATCTAGGAATGTGGTTCAGGGTCTGTGAACTGAGGGCTGTTTTGTTTTTTTTGTTTTTTTTCCTCTCCCATTTCTTCCCTGTTTCCTCTAAAAACTGACTTTAAAACATACATATAATATAGTCAATGTCTTATTTCACTCCAAAACTGTAGGATAAACTTTGATGCTGTTTACAAGTGTCAGAACAGTGGTCATTTGTCACAATATCCATAAATGTGCACTTGATAAAATTTGAAGAAAATGTATGTTTTGATTAGGCATGTGATTATGGTGTAAGTCTTTATGTATATTGAACCCAGCATATATACATTGGAAAATATGATAGAAAAAAGCACCAGAAACCATACTTACTCATTTCCATATTTATTTGAAACCAAGAGCTATAGTACTATTCGAGTGGCATGCATGAAGCCAGAAAAACTGTAGGAAAAGGTGTAGCTTTTCCAGCAGCAAATGGCCCTATTTGCAAAGGTTGGACTTTTACCTAAAAGCTTTCATGTAAAATACTTTCCTGGTAGATGGTTGGATGGCAAAGCAAAATAAGTCACTTGAGATTGGAGAGAACATGGTAAATCTATATACCCTGGAAATAGCTATTTCATAATTTAAGTAGAAGACATGGAAGCATATCTCTGCCAAATGGTGTCATAACTTCTGAATCACTAGTCTTTCTTCAGTAAATTGAAGTAGGTCTTTTTTTTTTTTTAAAGATTTTATTTATTTATTTGAGAGAGAGAGAATGAGAGAGAGCACATGAGAGGGGGGAGGGTCAGAGGGAGAAGCAGACTCCCCGCCGAGCAGGGAGCCCGATGTGGGACTCGATCCAGGGACTCCAGGATCATGACCTGAGCCGAAGGCAGTCGCTTAACCAACTGAGCCACCCAGGCGCCCGAAGTAGGTCTTTTTAGATGTCTCAGCTCTGCTACCTCCACTCAGCATGCACCTGCACCCAAGTATTGGAGCTTCTCAATAACCCAACTTTTAAGCCTCCAGCTAAGGATATGTTGAGTATTAGAGGATAATTTCTGTTTTGTGATGCTCTTTTGGAAATGATAAAGGCAACTGATATGTTCAAAGCCATGAATCGTTTCATTTCTATGTAGAAATTTAACTAGAAGAAAAGTCTTCTCACTCTGAGGTCAAATGGAAGACACATGACGGTGTGTATCACATCTAATTTTGCTACATGTGTGAAGGGTACAAATCCAGATGTCTTTCTGACTCATGACTTTGTATGTGAATACCCATTAGCATCAATGCCTCTGCTAAGGAGACCAAAATGTGTTTTTCCCATAGACATGACATCTTATAATCAGGGTCATGAGAAAATACTGTTTAAGAAATCCCTGAAAAAACTGCAGGACAACAAATAATATTCCTGTCTGACATGTAGATGGCCAGTGGCTTTTTAAAAATAGGACATGTCTTAAAATGTATATATGTGGGTATAAATATTAGTTTTGTGGGAAAAAAGATTGCTTAATTTTGGAATAATTCAACAGGAAAGAACTCTTTCAGTGTTTCACTGTCTTGAATAATTTTGGCAACATTAATGGCAGCCATCTTTCTTTTAAGACCCCAAGGTCACCATTATGGATGCTGCGGAAAGAACCATATGGTCTCTTCCATGTTGCCACTCTGGAAGAGTATATAGCCTAGTTACACAAACTTTGCAAAGCTGGAAAAAACACTTCTTCAAGATGGAATTGAAAACTACAAAGTCTTGTCAATTTTTCTTTGGACAGAAATCTCCAGATACCTGAAAACAAAGAACACTTTAAAATATTTCCTTCAGATGACTTTAGAATTGAAATGTGGGTTCATAATACCTTTCTTGCTAATAGAGACAGCATTCATAATGCAGCGGCTAGCCAAATTGAGTTTAGCACTAACGATACGGGAAAAAGGAAACATTCTGACATTAATTTAATTCAAATAGTCATGAAGAATTGTGGCATTATTTGATGCCATTTTCACTTCATTTGAAAAATTAAATATGAAAGTTCTGAGTATATATTGAAGCTACACTCACTTGTGAGTCAGGTTTTATATTTCCAAGGTCATAAAACATGCAGTCTATTTGCATTCATTGTTGTCAGAAGGAGGAGGTCCTTAGTCTTCAGCACAGTATCCAAGGAAATTGTTACCCAAATGATTTAATTGCTCAATGTGATGATTCTGTTGTAAAAATATATGTAAATGTACAGTAGAATTATAAAAATATGCATTTATGTATTTTATGATTAATAATAATGATGTTAATTCTGTGATTTCTGATTTCCACATTTTAAAAATAAGAAATAAGTGACTCAGGGAGGTTACTTGACTTGTGTGGGGCAAGATTAGTGGCAGATCCAGAATTTGAATGAGTGTCTTTCACTCCAGAGCACACACACTGGGCTGTTCCCTTGAAGGAGAGGTAAAGAAGGGTTCACACAGCACTGAGGGGAAGATTAATTCTAACGGTTCCTTAAAGAAGGTTTTAAGGAAAGTCACTGTTTGCACTAGGACTTGGAACAAGAGTAGAATTCAATTGGATAGGAAAAGGCCTCCAATTTGTAGTACAACAGTAAGTAGAGACCGAGAGGTATGCTTGTGAGGACAGACTGAGTCACCCAATGCAGCTCTTTATATAAAATTTTGAAAACTGATTTTGTTTACCTTATTTTGAGAAATAAGGGAAGGCAGAGCAGATAACCTTGGGTTGGAGAATTTCCTACAGCATATTATAATTAGTTTGGATAAAAGGAGAAATTAGAGGGAATATTCGTAGGTTCTAGACATCTTTGGTGTATAGCCTCCTATAAATCGAAGATCATTTATAAAAAAGAGAAATGTTAAAATTTAGAACATGATTAAAGTTGGTCGATTTAAGTGTTTTGCCATGAGTTGATAGGTGGTTGAGCCTTTGTTTTCTCTGAGCTGAATCATTGCTGAGAGACCTGCAATAGCTCTTCAGTCCTTCCTCCACGGTGGCTGGACTCCAGCCCCTTCACTTGCTTTCCTCTCTCCCAGCATTCAGTGCTCCATCCTTATTTGCATAGGCCAGTGATTTAGGACTCCTATCCCTCAACAGCTGTTTATTTTGGCATAGGTATTTATTGCAATTTTGACAAAAAAAAAAAAAACACAAAAAGAAAACTACTGCACCAAACATGCCCTCAGGAGGGAGATAAAGCAGCAGTACTGCTCTTGGAAGAATAGTAGGCTGGAGGGAAACTGGGCTGCCGATGACATGGATTCACTGAACTGAAGTGCTTCTCAAATTATACTGCCTAGAGGAGCTTTTTTCAGTTGTTGTTTTTTTAAAGATTTTATTTATTTATTTATTTATTTATTTATGAGAGACAGAGAGAATATAAGCGGGGTGAGGGGCAGAGGGAGAAGCTGACTCTCCCCTGAGCAGGGAGACAGAGCGGGGCTCAATCCGGAGGCTCCAGGATCATGACCTGGGCTGAAGGCAGGCACCTAACTGTTTGAGCCACCCAGGTACCCTCTTTATTTTTTTTTTAAAGTGGACTTCATGCTCAGTGTGGAGCCCAGTGCAGGGCTGGAACTCACAACCCCAAGATCAAGTCCTAAGACAAGATCACCAGTCAGATGCTTAACAGACAGAGCCACTCCAGCACCCCATGGAGGAGCTTTATTTGGTAAGCTAAAAAATACTCCTTGTTGTTTGAGTGGTTGAGTTAGAGTTATCTATGCCATGCAAAGGAAAGTATCAAAGCTGATATATGACCTTAGTAAGGTTAACTCTAATGAGATGTAAACCTTTCCTTCTGATAAGAATGTTAAAGCAGAGTGTCATTTATTATCTGGTTCTATCAGAAAGCTTACAATAGGATCCAGAGCATATTATATGAAATAAGGTATAATAACAAAGCAAAGAGAAAAATAAATTTTTATGCTACGAATGGGAGCTCAGAATGGTAATTAAGACTTTTCAGTAGTGGAATATTAGCCTCGTGTTTTAAGAAGGCAACCCTGACAGAATTTCTGAGAGAAGTTCAAAGTTGGAGGAATGTAACATACCAGAAATGTTAAGATGACCATAGATTTTTTGTTGGCACAAGGAAGACAGGTGGTTGAAACATGGATGCACATTTTTGACACTCCCCCCATTGTGTGGTTGGGATCTATTCCCCTTGCACTTGAATTCAAGCTGCCCTCTAACTACCTCTGACCAAAAGAAGTATGGCCAAGAAAGATGCTGTGACAATATGGTGGTTCTGAGTCTTGCTTTTAAGAGGACTGAGCTTTCTCCTTGCTCCCTTGGAGGCTTTTGGGTGGCCACATCAGAAGTCCACTCTCCTAGTGAGACCGCATGTAGAGTACCTGACATGACCTTAAGAGGGAGAGTCGCCCAGAGAAGCCCATCCAACCAATTGTCTCAAACGTCAGGTATATGAGTTAAGCTGTCTTGTACTCTCCAGACCAACTCAGTAACTAATTCAGTACCACCAGGTAATCCCAGGTGAAGCCACATGGAGCAGAACTGCCCAAATTCCTGACCCACAAATGGTGGGATAAAATGGTTGTTGTTTGATGCCTCTAAATTTGGGGATAGATTTTTGTTTTTGGATTTGTTTTGCTGATTTTTTAACATATACATACATACGACGTATACACATACACAAACAAAATATAGTTGCCAATTCTGAGGTAATTGTGGTAATTTAGACACAAATTACCAATGGACTGAATTGTGACATTAAAAAATATGCAAGATATTCAAGAAAAAGTGAAAATGATGGAATTTTGTAAGAAATTAAATTTTGAGAGTTGAGTGAAAGAGATGTCCCAGATGATCATTTGATCAATTGTCTTAATTAAAACCTGGAAAAACTAAGTAGAAAGCATACATTTCTAGGAAAGAATTATACAATAAGTTTCATGTTTTCTATAATAAGTTTGAGAATTCATTTGAACATCCATAGAAATTTTAGGGTTCAGACAACAAAGAAAACTGGAGGTAATGTTTAGAAATCATAGGGGGGCAGGGCGGGGGGCGCCTGGATGGCTGAGTTGTTAAGTGACTGCCTTGGGCTTGGGTCATGATCCCAGGGTCCTGGGATTGAGCCCCGCAGAGGGCTCCCTGCTTGGCAGGGAGCCTGCTTCTCCCTCTTCTGCTTCCCCTGCTTGTGTTCTCTTTCTCTCTCTCTCAAAAAAAAAAAAAAAAAAGGAACACCGGGGGGTTTATCACACTCAGAAGTCAATGCAGAGCTACTGAGAGAGCATGATCACTGGCTAAGTATGGAGCGGGGGGAACCTCTCCTCTGAGGCAACCTCTGAAGTGGCAGAAAATCTTTAGGCTTCAAAGTGACAAGAAATGTATGGAAAGGAGCTATTGGATATAATTTAAACTAATGCATTAATGAGGAGAATAGCATTTGTGACATATTTTTCATACAGCAAGAGTGTTCCTTTCAGACCTTGCTATTGAGGAATCCTACAATTTAAGGCACCTAGTAATGATGAATAAAATATTATAATCATTCTTGACATTAATAACTAACCCTGATGAAGTAAGATAACATCATAGAAGCCAAAATTTTAAAGTCAGAACTCCAAAGTAGAGAATAGAAGACTAAGCTCTGACCCTCCAGTGGCATTTGACCCTCAGCCAATCTCAGTAACCTAGAGCCAATTGGGAACTAAGATTTGCCCCAGCAAAGCTAAGCCCTTCACATGTTCAGTAGAAGGAAGAACTAGGGGATCTACATGGATACAATATAACATAGATGTTGTCTTGTAGAGGCTGTGTTCCAGATGGGCACTATATTTACACTGTCCTTCCTCATTGGCATTGAACATTTGATTTTCATTACCAATATGATTGTATAATCCACAATCACAAAAAAATTTAAAAGGGTTCACAAATTGCTTTACAAAATCGAAAGCAGATCCTGTCTGGGTGAACACATCTTCAACCCCTATCTCCCATAAATAAAACGTGATAGAATCTGAGCTTACCAACCAAGTTCCCAAGCATAGGAGAACAAAAGAATATCATTGAGAAACATTAGGACTAATGAAGAACAGGAGATTCCCCAAATATTTATACTTGGGAATAATAAGCTAAAGAATATAAAATAATTATTTTACAAAGTTTAAAGACCTAAAAGTTCAAACACTAAAATACATATATGAAAAAGTAAAATAGACCACTATTAAAAATGAAAAAATATAAGTACTAAAATGAAAATTTCAAAAGATAATGGTAAACTGCTGATTAGAACCTGCTAAATACTGACTTAGTGAAATGCACATTTCACAGAAGTCAGTCCAGCAAGATTGACAAAAGCTTAATATCACAGAAAGGTTAGAGAAATCCAAACTAGAATATGCATATAGAATATAGGAGCACCTGGCTGGCTCAGTCTGTAGAGCATGTTGAATCTTGATCTTGGGGTAGTGAGTTCAAGCCCCACAGTGGGCATGGAGTCTACTTAAAGAAAAATAATTTAAAAAAAGAATATAGACTATACATATGATTTTATTTCCCAAAGAACCAGAGAGAAACACTAGAGAAGAAACTACATTTAATAATATTTAACTTTTTACAGAAATAATTTTAAAAATTAACCTTTAAATTTGGGAAATTGAAAAAATTGCCACGAATAAAAAGAAATTCACAAGTATGTATATAGTATTAAACCTACAGAATAAAAGTCAGGAGAATATTATAAAAACAGCCACAGTTAAAGACAAACCAGAGGGTAGAAACCAGAACATAGTGGAGTAATATTTGTAGAATGTGGAGATGCTAGCTATTAATCTGGAATAATAAAAATTGCTAATATATCATTCAATAAAGAGTGGAAAATAAAAACAGATATTAGCACCATCCTCAGAAAATAAACTTCTAAATGTAGTGCTATAAGAAGACAATAAAACCTGAATACAACTATTTCTGTTAAACAAATAGAATTGGGAGGTAGAGACAGGTTTAAAGAGAAGTCCTGACAATTTAAGAAACAAAACAAAGGAACATAGGTGGGAAAAAGAGAGGCAAACCAAGAAACAGACTTAACTCTAGAGAACAAACTGATGGTACCCGGGGGGAGGGAGAGGGGTTATATAGGTGATGGGGATTAAGGAGTAAATTTGTGAGGAGCATTGGGTGTTGTATGGAAGTGCTGAATCACTCTATTGTACACCTGAAACTAATGTAACACTATATGTTAACTGGAATTTAAATAAAAACTTGGAAAGGAAAAAAAAGAAAAAAAGAAGTCTTGACAAGCAGTCAAGAGGGAAAAATTGTAATTTGATACAAAATCTTCCAAAGAAGAGGGAAAGGTGAAATGCTCTACAATTTTCTCTTAGGTATGACCTTAAAAACTGTATGGGTAGGTTAATGAGGCAAGTTAGGCTGGGCTGACACTGACAGGATTAGAGAAGAAAAACTAGGGCCTAAATACGATTAGTGTGATTTTTCTTAAGCAAAGCCCCCTGAAGGTTTGGTTGGTTTTCCAGGACATCTATCCTTTATGTAGTCATTCAGCATTCATGGTCATTTCCAAGATTTGGCTCCCCAACCCGAACTTGAAGGAGGGAAAGAGGATACTGTAGGAAACAGAATGCCCAATGACCTCTGGTGCATGTTCGTTCAGACTCCAAGATCTCTGAGAAAACTCGAGATTGCAGGGTTAAAAATAACCTGAAAGGATCAGAGTGAAATGCCCTTGGGATGTGTGTGGTCAATTCTAAAGTACGCAGCAGCAGATGTTTTGTAGATAGGAAGCCAGCTGTAAACAGCACACTGGGCACTCCCCTCTTTGTTCTTTTGTCCTGTAAACAGCACACTGGACACTCCCCTCTGTTCCTTTATTCTGTTTTAAAGATTCTTATGTGCCTGACTAATCCTGTATACATGGAGGAAAGTGCCTTACTACGCCCCTGCTGTAAACCATCATAGATCTATATCGCTGTAGAAGGTATGTAAGAGTATGGAAAATAAACCTCAGTGCCTCGGGCTGTTTGCTCGGGGTCCCTGTGCCTTACTGTTGTCTCTTTTTCTCAATTCCTTCGCTGCCCCAGGTCCCCGACTCTCTGAGGTCGACAGGATACAGAGAACTCAGACCTGTTCTATGATGTTTTGACCTGGAAGTGACATGCATCACATTTGTCCACAGCCACTTGGCCAGAATTTGTCACACAACCCTGCTTATCTACAAGCATGCTGAGAAATGCAGGGAAAAGACTGTGGATATGCGGGGGGGGGGTATTACTTCCTCTCCCACACCAAGAAAAGGCCACACTGGGTGGTGAGCTCAGATGAAATGATCCTGAGTTTCCTCCTCCAGGAATTATTAATGACCTTGATTAATATTTTCATTTAGGCATAGAGACCCTGAAGGGCCAGTAAAAGGTGGGAAACATAAACTTCAGAGACAAACACAACTCTGGTGGATATTTTCTTTCTTTCTTTTTTTATTTTTAATTGAATACATTTGACATGTAACATTTTGTAAGTTTAAGCTGTGTAGCCTGCTATTTTGATATATTTATATATTGTAATATTGCTGATGGCAATATTTATCACATTGTATAATTATAGTACAATATTATTGTTTATATTCATTATATTGGCCATTGGAGATCTGTGGCTTATTTACTGCTCATTACAAGTCTGTACCTTTAAACACCATCACTCTTATTCCCCACCCCATCCCCTAGTAACTCCAATTTACTGGTTTTTTTACAGGTTTAACTGTATTAGAGTCCACGTATAAGTAAACATAGAGTACTTGTCTTTCTCCATCTGACTTACCTTGCTTAGCATATGCTCAAATTCCATTCTTGCTTTTACTTTTATTACTGAGTAATATTCCATTCAATGTGTGTAGGTGTGTGTGTGTATATATATATATATATATATACACGCACAAATACATATACACACACACACACCACATTTTCTTTATTCTTTTATCCACTGACATTTAGGTTGTTTCCATATCTTAGAGTCTCTTATAAATAATGCTGCAATAAACATAGGGGTGCCTGTATCTTTTCAGACAGTGTTTTTGTTTCCATTGGGTAGTGGAGGTTTTTTGGGGAGGTAGAGGAGTTTCTCAGTGGTGGAATTACTGGATTGTATGATATTTATATTTTTAATTTTTTTAAGGAACTTCCATATTGTTTTCCACAGTGGCTGTACCAATTTATATTCCCATCACTAGTGCAAGGGGTTCCTCTTTCTCCACATCCTCGTCAACACTTGTTGTTTCTTCTATTTTTTATTTTAGTCATTCTGACATGTGTGAGGCGATATCTCACTGTCGTTTCAGGTTTGCATTTCCCTGATGATGACTGATGTTGAGTTATCTATTCATGTGTTGTTGGTCATCCATATGTCTTCTGTGGAAAAATGTCTTCTTTGGAAAAATGTCTGTTCAGGTCTTCTGCCCATTATTTGGTTTTTGGTATTTGAGTTGTATAAGTTCTTCATATATTTGTAAATACATATATTATTAATATCTATATATTTAATGCCTATTAGATTTATCATTTGCAAATATCTTCTCCCATTCAGTAGGATGCCTTTTTGTTTTGTTGATGATTTCCTTCCCTGTGCAAGAACTTTTCATTTTGGTGTAGTCCCAATAGTTTATTTTTGCTTTTGTTTCCCTTGCCTGAGGAGACATATCTAGAAAAATGTTGCCACAGCTGATTTCAGAGAAATTACTGCCTGTGCTCTCTTCTAGGAGTTTTATGGTTTCGGGTCTCATATTTAGGTCTTTAATCCATTTTGAGTTTACTTGTGTGTATAGCCTAAGAAAGTGGTGCAGTTTCATTCTTTTGCATGTAGCTATCCAAATTAATTGACCATGTAAGCATGGGTTTATTTTAAACGTGGAATCCAGCATATAGTGGACAATCATTAAATGTCATTAATGCATTATTAATGTGTGAACTTTGTATTATTGTGATTTATGCAGTACCACAAATGGGGATTATTAAGTATATATTATTAAGTATATGTATATATTTGTATTTCTCTATGTACATATAGATATATATATGTACATATAGATATAACTATTTATAGATCTAGGTAGATATATGTATATACCTCCATCTAGATAGATTATTTTTCTGGAAGGTTTTGGACAACTAGACCATCTAATAACAATGAATCATGAAGGTTTCATGGAGGGGCTATAAACTTATCCAAAACTGCCTCCCACTGAGCAAGTATTGGGCTCTTTGTGATCGCATTAACATAAAATAGATCATGTTTACAGTCCCTTTTCCAAGTTTCCTATTTTAGGTAATTCTTTCTGTATGTATGAAATTACAATTGTTGTCTGTTACAAGACGAACCTGATAAAGGAGGCCCTTTAAAAGTTATGGGCTAGGGATGCCTGGGTGGCTCAGTTGTTAAGCATTTGCCTTCAGCTCAGGTCATGATCCCAGAGTCCTGGGATCGAGCCCCGCATCGGGCTCCCTGCTCAGCGGGAAACCTACTTCTCCTTCTCCCACTCCCCCTGCTTGTGTTCCCTCTCTCGCTGTGTCTCTCTCTGTCAAATAAATAAATAAAATCTTTAAAAAATAAAATAAAAGTTATGGGCTATGAAATTGGCATTACCCTGGACATGACCCTAAAATCATTCTTTAAATTAGTTAAATTTTACCTGTGACAGAAGTGATGATGATGTGGAAATATTGTTTTCTGTTCAAAGAATTCAGAGTTTTTTTGAAAGAGGCTATATAATGGAGAAATTAGCACCTCCAAGATAGTATCTTAGCATCACTGAATCCTCAACTTCATTTTATCAGATCCTATTTTTGATTTGCTCGATGGAAGAATAAGTTAAGGTCATAGAACATAAGAGGGAAAATAGAACTTATTTTTTAAAAAGTCTAGTTGATGTAAACCATTTCCATTTAGGAAAGGTTTTATAATATTAAAAATACAGGACAGATACAGCTAATTTAGTTGTACAAATAATTAAAAACAACCTTGGCATTTTATGGATATCTTAAATATTTGAATGAAATCATGCATTTCATTATATGTTCTTAATAACTGATAACTTTTTTTTTCAAATAACATTTAGCCCACTTCCCAAGACCTGGTAGTCTGGGCAAATATACTTGACCACCTTTTAAACGAAGAACAGGTCTTAAAGAATGATAGTTAAATCACAGAATCATACAGAATTAAGAGCTTTAAAGAAATAAATCTGCATTAGCATGATCTTGCCTCCTCTCATTCATGTTTTGCTTGCTGTTATTATCCAAACTCTGCTGCCATGGTAATTATTTATGCTGTGAATTACTGTCATACTGTTAAATACAGCTTTGAAAATGGCATGACCACTTTTTTTTTATTTACCAGCAACCAATCATCCTGCCTAGAACCAACAAAAGTAAAATTCTGTGTCTGCTAAGCATTTATTGAAAACACTGCGTATTATCACTCTAGTTCTTAGAAGAGAAGAGCCAAAGTGAGTTAAACAGCTGGGCTTCCCTTTTCTCAAAAACCCTTTGAAATACATATGAAGTAACCTAAATGTAATATTCTTCACCACTACAGGAGGAAAGAAGAAATGAAATTCTGATCTTCATCCCTATACCTGCCTCTCCCTCAGATTTTCTCCTATCAGTTTCTCTTTTACCCAATGATGGAATTCTTCCTCCAAATAGATCTGGTCTCTGACCACTTCTCTGTGTCTCCACGGCAACTGCTAAGGTGTGAATCACTATTGCATCCAGGCAGATCCTTGTGGTAGAATAACTATAACTCATCCCCCTACTTCTGCTTCTGCTAGCCTTCCATCCGTTCTCAATCTGGCAGGCGCAGAAACACTCTCCAAACAAAACCTTTCAGCTCAAAATCCTACAGTGGCTTCCAAAGTCTCTCAGAGTGAATCTAAAGTCAGTCTAAAAGTTGACCAGGTTATAAGGGGTGCCCCCTGGTGCCTCTCTGTCCTCGTTTCCTACGGTCATCCCTGGTTCCCTCCACACCAGCTACACTGGTCTCCTTGCTGTCCCTCGTATTGTGCTTACTTTGACTTCTGGGTGCGTTTCTTTCCTTCAGGATAGTGAGGTTCCCCTAACCTTTACCTCCTTACACATATGATTCCTTCTTTTGAAGACCTCACATCCCTCTCTCAAATTTCTTGTGCACACTCATGTCCTCCCACTCACTCTGACCTCATGCTCCGTTCTCGCTCGTGGCACGTATTGGCCTCTAGCTCACTGTAACTGTACTTACTTAATTTTTGTTAACGTCTCTTTTCCTATCTTCCACACCTGAAATGTAAGCCACTTGAAGGCAAAGAGTCTCGCATGTTTCATTCACTAATGAATGTGCAACACCAGTGCCTGGCACACTGTTGTGTGACATGTTGAATGAATGATGGTGTCCTTGGAAAATCGAGAAAATGTCCCCCAGACACTCCGATCAGAGTGGCCTGCCTCACTTTCTCCTATGAAGGGTATAAACTTATTCACATCTGGATCCATCCTCCCCTCCTTATGTCCTGTTCTACGTTTTCTCCATTCAAAAGCAAATCCCTCTACCTCTAGGCCCACAGTGAGTATGTACTTACCTAAATAGAGCTTTAATCTTTTGACTTCTAAACATTTTTCCATTTATTAAACTTCTTTTCATTTCCCACTCCCTCTCATCCAGCTTGGATTACATTGTCCCATGTTAGCAAACACTTTGCCGATAACCTAGCCTCCCTGCCTCTCTGTCTTTCCATTATATCCATTTAGCGAAATAAACCTAAATGAACTAATTCTACAAAAGACTTTCTCCAGGCTTGAATCTGGAAAAAAACTGGTAGAAAAAATCTTAAATGCACTTGCGATGTGGCTTCTGATAGAATTTCATCAAAAACCGAAAGCTAAATTTTAACTAGTTTATGATTCTCAAATCAGAAAAATCAGAGAATGCATGTTCATTAAATTCTTCAAAACTTACATTTTAAATACTTCTAACACTGAATCTGATATTTTTCTTCCCCTTTGAGGTCTTTTATGTTTAATGACTCTCCAGTCTTCTTCAGTGCCAGATCTCAAGACTCAACTCTCAGACAGAGGCCATCTCATAAAAATGGAAAGCCAAGACACAGTGCACTCCAATTGCATGTCACATCCCCTAGGTGCCTGTGGGTTTATTCCCCAAACCCACAGCTCATTTTGCTTTTATTGTCACATCTCGTACAATAAGGAAAAATATACCTAATCAGTAAAATCAGTGAAATGTGTTAAATAAAATCCATCACTATTATGTAGGAAATGGAAATAAGAACAAATAACATTAAACACAAATTTAGAGCTTAATGAAATCTTACTAATTACATAGAAACTGATCGATGAAATTGGACTAATACCAAATATTGATTAGTATAATAACTAAAAGTAAAAAAAAAAAAAATCTATTGGTCTGCTTTAAACTTAGTCCAATTGATATATTTGAAATGTATTAAAATAGCTCAGGCTTTTGGAGCTCTGCCTACCAAATTAATAATTTGATCAAACCTGTAATTTAGTAAGGACACCAAGCCATCCACTGCCTCTGAATTTCTAAAAATGGTATTTTTGAAACTTCCTAAGTTAAATGGTAGGATACATTTTTAATAACTGTATGTTTAAAAATAAATTAGAATTCACTCAAGGAAGTTCCTGATCTTCTTAGTAAAAATATAGAAAATGATCCTTGGTCAATTGAAAGAATTTCCAATTTATTACACATAAAATTTTAAAAGATTCATGTTTACATTAAATCTATACCTGTGTGAATGTAACTGGAAACATAACTTTATAATTTTACTCTTATTATTCATAACGTTATCTAATTTGCACATATATATATAATTATATAGCTGTTTCTCCTTACTCTGGCACTAGTCCATTATTTGTAAAAGATGAGTTTGATATATATATATATATAAATTCTCTATAGTAAAGAATATAGTAAATTCTCTATACTATATGTAGTATATATATAGTAAATTCTTATCTCTGATCTGAACAAGATAAATTCATGGCTAGTTCATACCCTAAATATCATCACACAATTAAACTTATTTTTTTTAAGATTTTATTTATCTATTTATTTATTTAGAATGCATGAGCGGGGGGAGGGGCAAAGGGAGAAGGAGAAGCAGACTCCCCACTGAGCGGGCAGCCCAGCGAGGACTCAGGGCTGGATCCCAGGATCCAGATGCTTAACCAACTGAGCCACCCAGGGCCACAGAAATAGAATTATTGCTCAGTCTTCCTTTTAAGTATGTTCCCACAAGCTTCAGATATTATCTAATATTAAAGAAGACACAAAACCAACAAATATATATTCAAATATATATATATATATATATATTAGAATAGGTGATTCTGAAAACAAAAGACAAAACCTTAACAGATTATTGAATAATTATACCTTTAGCTTAACTTTTCTTTTTTCCACACAGTCAGGAATAACTCAACATTGTATAACAAGTATTAAAAGCTAGCTAACGAACTTGATGACTTAATGCCATATATTATATAAAATGTAGACATTGTATTTTGTATCCACAACCCAAACTTCTCCTTTGTTCTTATCCTAAAACTACTGTTTTGAAGTTTTACTTGCATTAAACTCTTTAAGATTTAATATTGTGACTTTTCCACCTATAAAAAATTTCCATAAGTTTGAGTCTATACATCCTCCTATAGAATTATGTTACCCATATTAAATATAATTCTTGTCAATGTCTTTCAGTGACATATCTGTCAGAAGCTCAAAACCAAAACAAAGGTTTAAGATATAGTATATCTTACTGTCCTACATATGCCTGTTCTTTAAGTTTCTTCCTGCTTTTTACAGGCAGTCATGTGATATACATAATATAATGAATCCCTGATCTACATATTTGAGAAGAAAGGAATAACAGATTGCAGAGTGGTCTCCTGCAAAGCATGAAAACTGGCTGCAGCCAGGTACTTAAAACCCTCATTTCTGGGAAAGTCCTGATGTTGTGAATTAGGTCACCTGTCAGCCAGGTGGTTTATGCTGCAACATGAAGGCTTGGACACTGTGGGAGAGCTTATACTCCCCACACACATTCACAGGAATGCTGAGACAGACCAGCCACTGACCTGTCTCATCACGCATCTGTAAGGGCAGGGCCCAGATCATTCCAGGTGACGGTATGATGCTCGTCCTCCCATGAATGATAAGCTGGCGTAATTGGGCTGGAGACAAGCATTTGCTCCATTATAATGCTGTTCAGTTTCAGACCGTGGCACCACTTGAGGCAGGTCTGATTCTTCCTCAATCTCATGATTTAAGAAGTGCCTTCTCCCTCTCCCAGAGCTGATGTCCATCCCTGCTAGATGCCCTTGTACTGAGTTGGGATGCTGTGTATAATAGAAGACCTGCATACCAGCTATGTCTCCTACTTCCATCAGTTTATCTCCATACATATGCCAGCAGGTCTAATGTGTGTATTGTTAAATAACTTCTGTTTTTAGTTATTAAGTGGCAACACCATAAGGAGCCATTTCTAGGTTCAGTGGAAATGTCTGTACATTACTCAGAGATCCCGGATTTTGATACGAATGAAGTGACTGGATAGACTTTTGATTATATCCCCGAGGAAGGAAGTCAAATTGTTCTTTGTGTGAGAATAGGAGTGGATACAGATTTCTGAGGGCCAGAGGTTTAGCTAGTCCACCAAATTTCATTTTTATAGATTTTATTAATATAAAGTTGACAGTAGCTGGGAAGTAGCTGCCCATGTAAGAACCAACACATCTCCTACCTTTTGTAGTTAGATGTGGTGATATGACTAATTTTTTTCCAAAGATAATATATGCTTTTCAAGTTTAAGATGCAAGAGTGTCTGCCCAAGCTCTTTTGCCACTTTGCCTCTTGAATGCATTCAATAATGAGGCACTCAGAGCTGATGGGTTCATATAAAGGAAGTCTGGGTGAAAAATAACATGGAGAAGAGCTTCCCACTGAACATGAACAATCTCCTAGAATTGTTATATAAGCAAGACATAAGTTTCATTGTGTTGTGCCTTTACATATTTGAGTGTTGTATTCATTGTTTCAACCTAGCTCACCCTAACATACACATTAACATTCTCTTCCCCTATAATAGATGTTGAATTAATTAACACTCCATACTCAAAAACCAGAAAGCATTGGCTTGATGTAAGGCAAAGGAAGTAAGTGAATCTAGGTTCAAGTCAACTGAAATAAAGTTGGATTGTTTTCTCAAAGAAACAGGTTTTATACTATTTATCATGTGAGGCCAGATGACCCACATTCAGATATGAGAAGAGCAGCCTTAAATCAGGTAAAGTGGGAAAAAACATGGCATACCCCAGGAGTACAAATCATAGGGGAATTTTAAAAGAGAAAGTTACTATTAATGCAGAGGGAATTCTAGGAAGGTAGCTTCTATTAATTGATATTCTGATTTTCCAAAACATTAGTTAGTAGCAATGTCTAATGATGGGATAATCTAGCTAATTTCAATGTTAGGTGTACCATTATAAGTCACCAGCTCATTAGTTCTCACTAATATGTTCGACTTCAAAATCTTCTATTAGACTTCGTTCTAGGACAGCTAATCTATCTGTCTTTTTTTGGAAATACTTCCTTTGATTGGATATTTAGGTAGGTTTATGTGTCACATTTGCAACAGTTCACACATCTAAATGCTCGGAGCTCCTACCAACTTTAATGTTCTGATGTTCTCACAGGATTCTTTTATTTAGTTCCTCTACCAGCCTCCAGCCATGTGAGGCTGGATCATCATGTATCATCACCACTGGACCCAACTCTGCAGCCCCTACCCTCCTGTCCTTGCTTTTCCCCTGGGGACCAGCACTTTCCAACCCCCTGTGGCAGTCTGAGATACTACCTGTAACATTACTGATGTTTTCCAAAATTTCATTCTTCAGTATATTCATTGAAGTTCTTACTGCCACTGGTGCCCCCTTATGCAGACCAGTCATGGCCAGTGCACTGTCCTTTTCTAGCTGGTAGGAAGATTTCTGATAAATATCTTGAGCCACCTTGAAGAATATCTTTTCAAAACAGAGCTTACAGACTGACATTAAGTATCACAATTTTTCCTCTTCTCCTATCTACCAAAGGTCAAGAAAAGGTGGGGAAAGAAGTGAGATTTGGGGGCCAAAGGACACTTAAAGGTAGCTTCACATTGCCCACATGACCACTGACCAACATCCTGGACTGATCTGATGTTCAGTATGTCTTGCACTGACAAATTTTTATCCATGATTACTTTGTTTCGTCTGTTTTCTCCCTTCCAAAATGAACCCTTTTCAGAAAACCCTAGTACATCAGATTGATCTGAACATGTTTGATTACCAACTCTTCAGATAAAGTTCGAGTTCTTGACCTCAGAGCTCGGGACAGGATAAAGGGGACGTCAAAGATTTGTAAGTGCTCCAGATAAGACAACCATTTCCCTTGATTTCCACCCTCCCGTCAGCAGGAGTGGAAAGTCATAGACCCAGGAGTGCTCCAAGGAGTGCGGACTTTACCTTCATACAGCATCCACATCACCATTTGAAGGATTGAATGTTGAGTCCAAAAACTTTGCATGATTTTCAAAATATAACCACTACTCCTCTGACAGCCCACATTTAAAGCCTAGGTGCCACCATATACCTCGAAACCTTCAGAATTTATGAGATTATATCTTTTGTCCCTCTTTGTGTGAATTCACTATAGCCATCTCTCAATTCTGGGACTCACATCAAGACGAAATTCTGCTTTCCTTTTCTAATATTACTTCCAATCCTTCCCAAATTCCAAGATCTTTCATGGAACTCTGGAACTCACAGCCAGTCATCAGCAAAGGTCCTATTTTGACTCATATCTGACTTTTCCTTCACTTTCCTTCTCTAACTGAAACCTTTCTCCCGAAGGTCCACTTCCTTGCGGCAGCCCTTCATTATGTGTGTCTTCTGTCCCACACCCTGCACACTGCTTTGTCTATAGGTAAAGCTTTTGGTGTTCTTGCAGTTTTCATTGTTTTCCCAGATCTTCAAATCCATCCCAACAGATTATACCACCTACCACATCTCCTTGTTGCACTCATCTACAAAACGACAGTTATTCCCACTCCTTCATAAAAGATTCTAACCCCAGGATCATTACCACTATCTTCATAATTCTTTTATTACTTATAATTTCTCTACCCATTTAGTATATTCATCCAATATCCTGGCCTAAGTTTTTGGCCTTGTGTCAACTAATAACTTTTTTCTCCACCCACCTCAGCTTTTCACTCCATGACCATATCTCTTCTCATCACTAATCATCACAAACCCTCTTATTGTATACAACTATAGGCATCCCAATTTTCAGCCACTGTGCCCTTATTTTTCCAGTTAATTCCCTGGAGTATCCTGATTCTGATTGTTCTTCAACCTCCAGAAGAACTGCATGGATATCACAACCATTTCCACCAAATCATTTTATTTTCATCCTAAAGGATCAGACTTTATGGGACATCATTGTTTTCACCTCTTGCACAATTCTTGAATTCTCTTGCCTCTCTTTCTTTCCATGCACTTCTTTTTTTTTTAATTAATTAATTTATTTATTTGACAGAGAGAGAGATAGCGAGAGCAGGAACACAAGCAGGGGGAGTGGGAGAGGGAGAAGCAGGCCTCCCACTGAGCAGGGAGCCCGATGTGGAGCTCGATCCCAGGACCCTGGGACCATGACCTGAGCCAAAGGCAGACCCTTAATGACTGAGCCACCCAGGTGCCCCCCTTTCCATGTACTTCTAGCACAGTTCCAATCCTGATTGAATCCAATTCACCACATACTCTGGGCTTACCACAGTGAGGCTACATGGACTGGTGAAAACTATATGATTTTCCCGACTGAATATAAATTCCCAGGCAAAGACATCAGTGCAACTATTATAATGGGTGGCAGTGTTTCTACGGTTCCCTAGATAATTTACTCCTTTTCTCCTATTGATGATTTTTTCACACTTTCCCTTCTTCTTCTCAAATTTTAAATACTAGTACTATCTTTACTCTGTGATGACCTATGTTATAGATAAAATGGAAGCAATCAGAAAGAACTTCTAAAAGCTCCTCTATTACATCTACCCACATGTGATGGTGAATTTTCTGTGTCAACTGCACTGGGTCATGGGGTGCCCAGGCATTTGGCCAAATGTTATTCTGGGTGTCTGTGAGGATGTCTCTAGATAAGATTCACATTTGAATCAGGAGGCTGAGTAAAGCAGATTGCCCTCCCTAATGTGGGTGGGCCTCCTCCAATAGATTGAAAACCTGGCTAGAACCAAAAGGCTGAGTAAGAGGGAACTCCTCCTGCTGGACTATTTGAGCTGAGACATTAGTCTTTTCCTGTCTTTGAACTCAAACCAAAACATTGGCTCTTCTTGGGTCTTGAGCCTGATGGCTGTCAGACCACCCGTGTTCATATCCAAATACAACCTCACCACTTGTCTAATTTTTTTTATTAAAGATTTTATTTATTTATTCATGAGAGACAGAGAGAGAGAGGCAGAGGGAGAAGCAGGCTCCCAAGGAGCAGGGAGCCCAATGTGGGACTCAATCCCAGGACCCTTGGATCACGACCTGAGCCAAAGGCAGACGCCCAACCATCTGAGCCACCCACGTGCCCACTTGTCTAATTTTTATTCCATCTGAGAACACCATTTTCCACCATGCCTCCTGCAGCCTGCATTAATTCCCCCCTGTGTAAGTGATCCTTCCATCAGTTTACATAGATGATTTTTTCTCTTTGCTGGATAGACCCCTCAAACTACCACCACCCTATTTCTCTTGCTGCTTTTGTATCACAATGCTTTGAAAGAATTGTATAGACTCAATGTTTTAAATTCTCTATTTACCAATTTCCTTCAAAAAGGTTTATACGCACTTCCTATGTACTTACCCAAAATTTTAATTATCATAGTCACCAAGTGCTAAAATTTCATATTGCTAAAGCAAATGGTCAACTCTCAGGGTGCACTTTATTTCACCACCAATGCATTTGACATTGGTGAATCCTGGGCCAAAACGTCTCACACTGCCTTGCAAGAGCTGCTTGGGCATCTCTTCTAAATTCTTGAGACAACCCTTTGTTTTCTAGCACACAACATTCCCCTGGTTTTCCTTCTATCTTGTGGATCACTGCTTCTCCATTTTCTTTGCTGCTCCCTACTCATTTCCTGATTTTTATGTGGGCATGTGCAGGCTGTCCTTGAAATTGTTTTCTTTTTATATTCATTTCCTTGGGTAGAGTGAACTCACCGAATGCCATATCTTTAAGTAATAGCTTCTTTATAAATTATTTCTACATGCGTATCTCAATCTTCTCTGAACTAGAAATTGCTATATGCACCTGCCAACTGCTCATCTCTCTGTGGGCATGTATTGAGTAAAGCAAATTTAGCATGTCCAAAATCCAAATTTTTGCTCTTCCTTACATACTTTCTCCTCACTCGGTTTTCCCTGTTTCAGTCAATGTCAATTCCATCCTCTCATTTTTCAGACCCCAAACCTTTAGTGGCATGCATGATTTATACCCATGTCTAACCAACCCTACCCTCAGACCCTTTCTAAACCATCAACCCCTCTCATCTAATTTGTAGGAATTTTCTCCTAACCTGTTTGCCTACTTCCACTGTTGACAACATAGATTATTTTTTTAAAAAATAAGCCACAGTACCTCTTGAAAACCTAAAAGAGATGCCCTCATTTCTTTGCTCCAAACTTCCCAATGGTTTCCTGTCTCAAAGTAAATGCTGATGCACTCAGAATGTTCTAACAGTCTCTCTACCCCACCTTAAACTGTTTGTAAGGCCATCAGGAAAGCTCTTAGCTCTGGAACTTTGCATTTGCTGTTCCCTCTGCCGAAACACACTCCTAAGAGCTACCTGGCTTTCCCTCTCACACCCTAGAAGTCTTTGATAAAGTCAACTAGGGGTTGGGGGGCTTCCTTGAACAGACAATTTAAATTTTCAAGTATTCTCACCAAAACTGCCATCCCTCCTACCTGATTTATATTTATAGTAACTATATTTATAGCTATCCTTACCAAATCACTACTCTATCTCTTATTGATTATCTATATTCCTCACTCAGATTTAAGGTCCATGAAAGCAAGGGTTTTTTTTTATCAGATTTTGCTCATGTTGCATGCCAAATACTTAACATAATAGGAAACCATAGCAGTTGCTCAATGCATATTTATTTAATAAAATATTACAAATCAGGTATGTGTTTGCATCTCTTTCAGTGTTTCTGAACGTTCCTTGTTCAGAAAAAATATATATATATGTAAAAGTATTTCAAATTTTATATGAATTAAAGGAATCTGATATGCCTGGACAGGACATAGGACCTCTTGTTCTCATAATTTCTTATGTCTTTTAATTTAAACTATTATATAAAGTATCATCTGATCTGGAAACTAGCATTATTGAGAACTTGACAAAGCACATGGGTTACCCTGTATGCTCTCAGTATATGCCTTTACTATTGACTTCTCTGTAAATTAACCAAATTCCTCTGGTTAATATAGGAAAAGTTTTTCATTTGATGAATCCTTTCATAATTAATTTATGTAATTGTATATGTTATACATATGTAATTGATATATTTTAATATTATATTTTATATAAATTATATTTATACTATATAAATTATGTATATAAATTATATAGAATAAATATATATTTAAAATCTATAATAAAATGCAGTAAAATATATTATAAAATATATATTTATCATATATATTTTAATATATATTGTATATATTTATGATACCTAAAGAGTATTGTAAGATGATTTTTTTCCTGTTGCTCTGGGCTTGGAAATGCAGCTCTGAGCTGAAAACAACTGACATCAAGCTTCATCTGATTGTCAAAAATGCTACAACGAGCCATCTACAAAATCACACATCTTTGCAGAGCTTGCTTGCTTGCTTGCTTCCTTTATCTCTCTCTCTTTCTTTCATTCATTTATTTATTTGAGCGAGAGAGTGCACAGGAGTCGGGGGAGGGGCAGGGAGAGAGAGAATCTCAAGCCAACTCCACACTCAGGGTGGAGCCAGACACAGGGCTCCATCTTAGGACCCTGAGATCATGAGGAGCCGGACCCTTAACTATCTGAGCCACCCAGGCACCTGTTTGCAGGGCTTTCTAAGGGAGGTTTTGTTAACTTAATTATATTGACTAACCATCCATGCCCTTCCTAAAATTTAGTATCGTTTTAATGGGCAGCCTCTAAGAGAATTATTCATAAAGATTGATCATCCTCTCAAAAATTGACAGATTATCTTCAGTTGCCAGCTGGATGCTCTTCCTATAGGCTGTCCAGTTATGGGTTACCCTTGAAACACAATAACAGAATAAAACGTGGTTGAGGTTTCTATAGAGAACTTGTACAATTATTTTCTGGAATTTTGGGACTAATGTGACTATTTCAATTATATTCCTGTGTATCAAGTCATCCCAAGTATTTTGGCACAAAGCAAAATTTTTCCTTTTTTAAATCTGAAGTATACTTGGGGTGCCTGGGTGGCTCAGTTGGTTAAGCGTCTGCTTCGGCTCAGGTCATGATCCCAGGGTCCTGGGATTGAGCCCCACATCGGGCTCCCTGCTCAGCGGGAAGCCTGCTGCTCCCTCTCCCACTCCTCCTGCTTGTGCTCCCTCTCTCTCTGTCTCTCTCTGTGTCAAATAAATAAATAAAATCTTTAAAAATAATCTGAAGTATACTTGACGTATAACATTGTATTTATTGTAGGTATAAAACATAATGATTTGATATTTGTATATATTGGAAAATAATCACCACAATAAATGAAGTTAGCATCCATCCCTATACACACTTACAAAATTTTTCTTGTTTGAGGACTTTTAAAATTTACTGTCTTAGCATTTTTCAAATATGTAATGTAGTGTTATTAACTAGAGTCACAATACTGTACATTACATCTCCATGACTTTCTTACTTTATAACTGAAAGTTTGTACCTTTTGATCCCTTTTACTTATTTCTTCCACCCCCTACCTTATGCCTCTGGAAACCACTTCTGTTCTGTGTGTCTATGAGCTTGTTATTTTTGTTTTGTTTTCTTGGCGTTTTATCACAAATGGTAAGGGTACATTATTTTCTATGTCTGAATAATATTCCATTTGGAGTGTGTGTGTGTGTATGTGCACATGCATGCATGTGTTTACTACAACTTCTTATCTATTCACTAGGGGATAACACTGCAATAGACATAAGGCTGCATATATCTTTTCAGATTAGTATTTTCATTGTCTTTGAGTAAATATCCAGTAGTACAATTAGTGGATCATATGGTTTCTATTTCTGATTTTTTTAAGAACCTCTATACTGTTTTCCAAGTGGTCACATCAATTTGCATTCCCACCAACAGGGCATGAGCGTTCCTTTTATTCCATCCACAACCTCACCAACATGTTATTTATCTTTTTGATAATGGCCATTTTGACAGGTGTATCATTGTGCTTTTGACTTGCATTTCCCTGATGATTAGTAATGTTGAGCATCTTTTCATGTGTCAGTTGGCCATCTGTATGTCTTCTTTGGAAGAATGTCTATTTAGGTCTCTTGCCCATTTTTAAATTGGATGTGTGTGTGTGTGTGTGAGTGGTGTGTATGTGTGTGTGTGTGTTGAGTTGTATAAGCTCTTTATATATTTTGGATACTAAACCCTTATCAGATATATCATTTTCAAAACTCTTCTCCCATGCAGTAAGTCGCCTTTTCATTCTGCTGATGATTTCCTTGACCAGGCAAAAGTTTTTTATTTTGGGATAGTCCCATTGGTTTATTTTTGTTTTTGTTTCTTTTGCCTCTGGAGACATATCTAGAAAAATATTGTGACAGCCGATGTCAAAGAGATCACTGCCTATATTTTCCTCTGAAGTTTTATGGTTTCAGTGCTCACATTTAGGCCTTTAATCCATTTTGAGTTTACTTTTGTGTATGAGTATAAGAAAGTGATCCAACTTCATTCTTTTGCATGCAGCTGTCCCATTTTCCCAGCACCATTTATTGAAAAGACTATTTTCCTTATCGTATGTTTTTGCCTCCTTTGTTGTAGGTTAATTAACCCATATGAATGTGGGTTTCTTTCTGGGCTCTGTTCTGTTCCATGGATGTATGTGTCTATTTTTGTGCCAGTACCATGTTTTGATTACTACAGCTTTGTAATATATCTTGAAATCTGTGATTGTTATACCTACAGCTTTGTTCTTTTTTCAAAATTGCTTTGGCTATTCAGGGTCCTTGTGGTTCCATACAAATTTTAGGATTATTTGTTCTAGTTCTGTGAAAAATGTTGTTGGTATTTTGATAGGGATTGCATTAAATCTGGTGATTGCTTTGTGTAATATGGGCATTTTAACAATATTGATTCTTCCAGTCTATGAGCCCAGCATCTTTCATTTGTTTGTGTCATCTTCAATTTCTTTCATCAATATTTTATAGTTTTCAGGGTATAGATCTTTTGCCTCCTTGGTTAAGTTTATTCCTAGGTATTTTAATCTTTTTGGTGTAATAGTAAATGGGATTCTTTTCTTAATTACTCTTTCTGCTGCATCATTATTGGTATATAAAAATGCAACAGATTTCTGTATGTTGGTTTTGTATTTTGTGACTTTACTGAATTCATTTATCAGTTCTGGAAGTTTTTTGGTAGACTCTTCAGGGTTTCTATATATTATATGTCATCTGCAAGTAGTGAAAGTTTTACTTCTTCCTTACCAGTTTGGATGTCTTTTATTTCTTGTCTGATTACAGTGGCTGGGACTTCCAGGACAATATTGAATAAAAGTAGTGAGAGTGGACATCCTTGTTTTGTTCTTTTTTTTTTTTTTTGTAGAGCTAGTAATATTTTAATTTAAGGAAAATATAATTTTGATATGTATAAACATATTTGGAAGATTTAAGAAACATTAAATGATCTCAACACTGTGTTTTTTATTTTTTTTATTGTTACGTTAATCACCATACATTACATCATTAGTTTTAGATGTAGTGTTCCAGGATTCATTGTTTGTGCATAACACCCAGTGCTCCATGCAGAACGTGCCCTCTTTAATACCCATCATCAGGCTAACCCATCCTCCCACCCCCTCCCATCTAAAACCCTCAGTTTGTTTTTCAGAGTCCATCATCTCTCATGGTTCATCTCCCCCTCCGATTTCCCCCACTTCATTTTTCCCTTCCTGCTATCTTCTTCTTTTTTTTTTCTTAAAATGTATTGCATTATTTGTTTCAGATGTACAAATCTGTGATTCAACAGTCATGCATAATTCACAGTGCTCACCATAGCACATACCCTCCCCAGTGTCCACCACCCAGCCACCCCATCCCTCTGAACCGACCCCCCACTCCAGGCACCATCAGTTTGTTTCCCGAGATTAAGAATTCCTCATATCAGTGAGGTCATATGATACATGTCTTTCTCTGATTGACTTATTTCGCTCAGCATAACACACTCCAGTTCCATCCACATCATTGCAAATGGCAAGATCTCACTCCTTTTGATGGCTGCATAATATTCCATTGTATATATATACCACTTCTTCTTTATCGATTCATCTGTCGATGGACATCTGGGCTCTTTCCACAGTTTGGCTATTGTGGACATTGCTGCTATAAATATCAGGGTGCACATACCCTTTCGGATCCCTACTTTTGTATCTTTGGGGTAAATACCCAGTAGTGCAATTGCTGGATCATACAGTAGCTCTATTTTCAACTTTTTGAGGAACCTCCATACAGTTTTCCAGAGTGGCTGCACCAGCTTGCATTCCGACCAACAGTGTAGGAGGGTTCCCCTTTCTCCGCATCCCCGCCAACATCTGTCATTTCCTGACTTGTTAATTTTAGCCATTCTGACTGGTGTGAGGTGGTATCTCATTGAGGTTTTGATTTGGATTTCCCTGATGCCGAGCGATATTGAGCACTTTTTCATGTGTCTGTTGGCCATTTGGATGTCTTCTTTGGAAAAATGTCTGTTCATGTCTTCTGCCCATTTCTTGATTGGATTCTTTGTTCTTTGGGTGTTGAGTTTGATGAGTTCTTTATAGATGTTGGATACTAGCCCTTTATCTGATATGTCATTTGCAAATATCTTCTCCCATTCTGTCAGTTCTCTTTTGGTTTTGTTGACTGTTTCTTTTGCTGTGCAAAAGCTCTTTATCTTGATGAAGTCCCAATAGTTCATTTTTGCCCTTGCTTCCCTTGCCTTTGGCGATGTTTCTAGGAAGAAGTTGCTGCGGCTGAGGTCAAAGAGGTTGCTGCCTGTGTTCTCCTTTAGGATTTTGATGGACTCCTGTCTCACATTGAGGTCTTTCACCCATTTCGAGTCTATTTTTGTGTGTGGTGTAAGGAAATGGTCCAGTTTCATTCTTCTGCATGTGGCTGTCCAATTTTCCCAACACTGTTTGTTGAAGAGAGTGTCTTTTTTCCACTGGACGTTCTTTCCTGCTTTGTCAAAGATGAGTTGACCATAGAGTTGAGGGTCCATTTCTGGGCTCTCTATTCTGTTCCATTGATCTATGTGTCTGTTTTTGTGCCAGTACCATGCTGTCTTGATGATGACAGCTTTGTAATAGAGCTGGAAGTCCGGAATTTTGATGCCGCCAGCTTTGCTTTTAGTTTTCAACATTGCTCTGGCTACTTGGGGTCTTTTCTGGTTCCATACAAATTTTAGGATTATTTGTTCCATTTCTTTGAAAAAAGGGGATGGTATTTTGATGGGGATTGCATTGAATGTGTAGATTGCTCTAGGTAGCATTGACATCTTCACAATATTTGTTCTTCCAATCCATGAGCACGGAACGTTTTTCCATTTCTTTGTGTCTTCCTCAATTTCTTTCATGAGTATTTTATAGTTTTCTGAGTACAGATCCTTTGCCTCTTTGGTTAGATTGATTCCTAGGTATCTTATGGTTTTGGGTGCAGTTGTAAATGGGACCGACTCCTTAATTTCTCTTTCTTCTGTCTTGTTGTTGGTGTATAGGAATGCCACTGATTTCTGTGCATTGATTTTATATCCTGCCACTTAACTGAATTCCTGTATGAGTTCTAGCAGTTTTGGGGTGGAGTCTTTGGGGTTTTCCACATAAAGTATCATATCATCTGCAAAGAGTGAGAGTTTGACTTCTTCTTTGCCAGTTTGGATGCCATTTATTCGTTTTTGTTGTCTGATTGCTGAGGCTAGGACTTCTAATACTATGTTGAATAGCAGTGGTGATAGTGGACATCCCTGCCGCATTCCTGACCTTAGGGGAAAGCTCTCAGTTTTTCCCCATTGAGAATGATATTCGCTGTAGGTTTTTCATAGATGGCTTTTATGATATTGAGGTATGTACCCTCTATCTCTATACTCTGAAGAGTTTTGATCAAGAAAGAATGCTGTACTTTGTCAAATGCTTTTTCTGCATCTATTGAGAGGATCATATGATTCTTGTTCTTTCTTTTGTTAATGTATTGTATCACATTGATTGATTTGCGGATGTTGAACCAAACTTGCAGCCCAGGGATAAATCCCACTTGGTCATGGTGAATAATCCTTTTAATGTACTGTTGGCTAGTATTTTGGGGAGAATTTTTGCATCCATGTTCATCAAGGATATTGGTTTGTAATTCTCTTTTTTGATGGGGTCTTTGTCTGGTTTTGGGATCAAGGTAATGCTGGCCTCGTAAAATGAGTTTGGAAGTTTTCCTTCCATTTCTATTTTTTGGAACAGTTTCAGAAGAATAGGTATTAATTCTTCTTGAAATGTTTGGTAGAATTCCCCTGGGAAGCCATCTGGCCCTGGGCTTTTGTTTGTTGGGAGATTTTTGATGACTGCTTCAATTTCCTTAGTGGTTATAGGTCTGTTCAGGTTTTCTATTTCTTCCTGGTTCAGTTTTGGTAGTTGATACATCTCTAGGAATGCCTCCATTTCTTCCAGGTTATCTAATTTGCTGGCATAGACTTGCTCATAATGTGTTCTTATAATTGTTTGTATTTCTTTGGTGTTGGTTGTGATCTCTCCTCTTTCATTCATGATTTTGTTGATTTGGGTCATTTCTCTTCTCTTTTTGATAAGTCTGGCCAGGGGTTTATCAATCTTGTTAATTCTTTCAAAGAACCAGCTCCTAGTTTCATTGATCTGTTCTACTGTTCTTTTAGTTTCTATTTCATTGATTTCTGCTCTGATCTTTATTATTTCTCTTCTCCTGCTGGGTTTAGGCTTTATTTGCTGTTCTTTCTCCAGCTCCTTTAGGTGTAGGGTTAGGTTGTATATTTGAGACCTTTCTTGTTTCTTGAGAAAGGCTTGTATTGCTATATACTTTCCTCTTAGGACTGCCTTTGCTGCATCCCAAAGATTTTGAACAGTTGTGTTTTCATTTTCATTGGTTTCCATGAATTTTTTTAATTCTTCTTTAATTTCCTGGTTGACCCATTCATTCTTTAGTAGGATGCTCTTTAGCCTCCATGTATTTGAGTTCCTTCCGACTTTCCTCTTGTGATTGAGTTCTAGTTTCAAAGCATTGTGGTCTGAAAATAGGCAGGGAATGATCCCAATCTTTTGGTACTGGTTGAAACCTGATTTGTGACCTAGGATGTGATCGATTCTGGAGAATGTTCCATGGGCACTAGAGAAGAATGTGTATTCCGTTGCTTTGCAATGGAATGTTCTGAATATGTCTGGTCCAGTGTGTCATTTAAAGTCTTTATTTCCTTGTTGATCTTTTGCTTATAGGATCTGTCCATTTCATTGAGGGGGGTGTTAAAGTCCCCCACTATTATTGAATTGTTGTCGATGTGTTTCTTTGCTTTTGTTATTAATTGCCTTATATAATTGGCTGCTCCCATGTTAGGGGCATAGATATTTACAATTGTTAGATCTTTTTGTTGGATAGACCCTTTAAGTATGATATAGTGTCCTTCCTCATCTCTTATTACAGTCTTTGGTTTAAAATCTAATTTGTCTGATATAAGGATTGCCACCCCAGCTTTCTTTTGGTGTCCATTAGCATGGTAAATGGTTTTCCACCCCCTCTCTTTCAATCTGGTGGTGTCTTTGGGTTTAAAATTAGTCTCTTGCAGACAGCATATCAATGGGTCTTGTTTTTTAATCCAGTCTGATAGCCTGTGTCTTTTGATTGGGGCATTTAGCCCATTTACATTCAGGGTAACTATGGAAAGATAGGAATTTAGTGCCATTGTATTGCCTGTAAGGTGACTGTTACCATATATTGTCTGTGTTCCTTTCTGGTCTATGTTGCTTTTAGGCTCTCTCTTTGCTTAGGGGACCCCTTTCATGATTTCTTGTAGGGCTGTTTCGTGTTTGCAAATTCCTTTAGTTTTTGTTTGTCCTGGAAGCTTTTAATCTCTCCTTCTATTTTCTTTCTTTTTTAAAGATTTTATTTATTTATTTGAGAGAGAGAATGAAAGACAGCACGAGAGGGAAGAGGGTCAGAGAGAGAAGCAGACCCCCCGCTGAGCAGGGAGCCCGATGTGGGACTCGATCCCGGGACTCCAGGGTCATGACCTGAGCTGAAGGCAGTCGCTTAACCAACTGAGCCACCCTGGCGCCCTCTCCTTCTATTTTCAATGACAGCCTAGCTGGATAGAGTATTCTTGCCCCATATTTTTCTCATTTAGTGCTCTGAAGATATCATGCCAGTCCTTTCTGGCCTGCCAGATCTCTGTGGATAGGTCTGTTGCCAATCTAATGTTTCTACCATTTTGGTTACATATCTCTTCTCTCAAGTTGCTTTCGGGATTTTCTCTTTGTCTCTGAGACTCGTAAGTTTTACTATTAGATGTCAGGGTGTTGACCTATTTTTATTGATTTTGAGAGGGATTCTCTGTGCTTCCTGGATTCTGATGCCTGTTTCCTTCCCCAAATTAGGGAAGTTCTCTGCTATAATTTGCTCCAATGTACCTTCTGCCCCCTCTCTCTTTCATCTTCTTCTAGGATCCCATTATTCTAATCTGTTTTCTCTTATGGTATTGCTTATCTCTCGAATTCTGCCCTCATGATCCAGTAGTTGTTTATCTCTCTTTTTCTCAGCTCTTTATTTTCCATCATTTGGTCTTCTATATCACTGATTCTCTCTTCTGCCTCATTTATCCTAGCCATTAGCACCCCCATTTTTGATTGCACCTCATTAATAGCCTTTTTGATTTCGACTTGGTTAGATTTTAGTTATTTTATTTCTCCAGAAAGGGTTTCTCTAATAACTTCCATGCTTTTTTCAAGCCCAGCTAGTATGTTTAAAGTGATGGTTCTGAACTCTAGATCTGACATCGTACTAATGTCCATATTGAATAGGTCCCTGGCAGTCGGTACTACCTCTTGTTCTAGGTGATTTTTTCCATCTTGTCATTTTGTCCAGAGGAGAATAGATGAATGAGAGAACAAAATGCTAACAGGGTAACAACATCCCCAGAAAATATACTCTAAACAAATTAGAAAAGCCCTGAAGCCAGGGGAAAAGAAAGAGAAAGAAAGAAAAAAGAAAAAGAAAAACAAAATGATAAAAACAAACAAAAACAGATCAAAACAAAAAAAAAACAGAATATGATCAAATATGATCGGGCTGGTGCATAGATCCATGCCACACACTAGATTTTGGGTGTATTTTGGTCTGTTAGAAGAAAGTGCCTCCCAAAATTTTAAAGAAAGAAAAACTTATATATGTATAAAAATAAGGGTTGATATGATGAAGGGATGGAATATGACTGTAAAGATGGAAATTATAAAAAATTTTATAAAAGGAATTGATAAGTTGGTTCAAAAAAGAAAGAAGAGGATTTAAAAAAAAAGAAAAAGCAGGGAGAGAGTGTGATCAGGCAGGAGAGTAGAACAAAACCTTACACTAGAGATTTACGGTATATTTGTATCTGTTAGAGGAAACTACCTCAAAATTTTAAAGAGAGAACAACTTACATATATGTGCCAAAAATATGGGTTACTATGAAGGGATAGAATATGACTCTAAAAATGAAAAATAAAAATGTTTTTTAAAAAAGGGATTGATAAGATGTTGGTTGAAAAAGGGAAAAAGAAAAATTCAAAAAAAAAAGGCAGTTTAAAAAAAAATTAACTTTGGAAGACTAAAGAATCATGGTAAAAAAGCCATGGATTCTATGTGCAGTATTCCCCTAGCGCTGGAGTTTTGCTCTTCTCATTGATGGGTAAACTTGGTCTTGGCTGGCTGTTCTCGCTGATCTTCTGGGGGAGGGGCCTGTTGCCGTGGTTCCCAAATGTCTTTGCCGGAGGTGGAATTGCCCCACCCTTGCCCTGTCTGGGCTAAGTAATCTGCTCAGGTTTGCTCTTGGGAGCCTTTGTTCCCTGCAAGCTCTTCGTAGAGCCTTGGAGGCCAAGAGTGAAAATGGTGGCTTCCCAGTCTCCACCCCGGGGGAGCCGAGAACTCAGGGCTCTGCTCCTCAGTGAGCCCCCAGAGAAAAGCAGTCAGTCACTCCCGTCTCCCCGGTCTCCAGCCGCACTCCGTGCTCACCCGGCTTGTGACCGAGCGTTTCTATCTCTGGCACCTGACCCCGTGTGGAGTCTTCAAGCCCAGCAGATCCCTGTGGTGTGCTCCCGTGCTGCTCCTCCTGGGGGAGGAAGGGGAGTCTCCCTGGATCTGCCACTTGTTGGGTCCCTGCTGGAGGAGCAGTCACCTGACTGTGCTGCAGATCACGGCTTATGGCAACCCCGAGCTGAGAGCCCGCTCCTCGGCTCCGTCTCTGCAGCCAGCTTCCCCGCTCCGATCCCTGGGAGCTCTGCCACACTCAGGCACCCCCAGTCTTTCTGTGACCCTGAGGGTCCTGAGACCACACTGTCCCAGCGAGGGTTCCACCACCCGCTTAGCCACTGGAGCAATGTCCCTCAGCGGAGCAGACTTCCAAAAGTTCCAATTTTGTGCTCCACTGCTCTATCACTTGCCAGTAGCTGCTGATGGAAACCCCCTCCCCCGCCGTCTATCCTCCCAAATATTGCCTCGGATTCACTTCTCTGCACATCCTACCTTCCAGGAAGTGGTCGCTTTTCTGTTCAGAGTTGTTGCTATTCCTTTCTTCGATCTCCTGTTGAGTTTGTAGGTGTTCGGAATGGTTTGATCCCTATCCAGCTGAATTCCTGAGACCAGACGAAATCCAGGTCTCCTACTCCTCCGCCATCTTGCTCTGCCCCCGATCTCAACACTGTTAACATTATAAGCTACAAATTTGAAGTAGCTTTATAATATCCTTTGGGGCCTTATGCACTGAAAAAAAATATGTATATACCAAAGAAATTCATGGTCCGAGGATTAATACTCAGAAGAAAAACACAATTACATTTTGAGTCAGTCACATGAAAAACTCACAATGAATAGTTATGGTTACACTTTTTAAATGATCAATGAAAAAGCTTACAAGATCAATTTAAAGAAAAGACAGAAAAAATGAAAAAAATTAGACAAAAAAGATAAAGCAGATTTCAGTTTGAGCAGAATTATTTCATATGTGGTGAAGGAAGTTCCATAGGATACTAAAAGTCTTCACTGATGTAACTTGCATGTGTCTTTAAAAACAAGACAGCTACAACACAGTATCTGTTCTCAATATGGAGTAAGTCAAGACAGACATAGCTTCAAAGATCGCTTCTTGCCATGAAGAAGATTCCAAACCAGCCAGGAAACAATGGCAATTAGTCAAACCTTTGGTCCCACAGACTATCCCCAGATCTGGTTGAACAAACCTTTCACTGAAATAGAGTTCCCATATTGCCCCATGAGCAAAATAGAGTTCTCTAACAGGTTTAATGCAGTTGTTCAACCTTTTCTTTTTTTTTTTTCATGTTATGTTAATCACCATACATTACATCATTAGTTTTTGATGTAGTGTCCCATTTGTTCTTGATCTTAGAGTAAAAGTTCTCAGCTTTTCACCATTGAGGATGATGTTAGCTATGGGTTTTTCACGTATGACCTTTATTTTGTTGAGATGTGTTCCTTCTAAAGCCATTTTGTTGAAATATTTCTTGTCTTTCTGATAATAAACATTCTAACAGGTATTAGAATTTTCATGTGCTCAAAAAGTCTGAGGTTAAGAATTCAGATGGGACATAGCAGGATAATTGTGGAATTTCTGAAAGAGGCTCAAATGTTTGGGAGCTGGGATCATGTGGGAGCTCCCTAATTCACATGTCTGACAATTGAGGTGGGATGCATTGAAAGCTGGATTTAGTATTGACAATCATAGTGCTCACCCATGGCGTCTCCCTGTGATGTATGCTTCCTCTCTGTATGGTGGCCTCAGAAGAGGCTGGGGGTGACGGTCATTGACAGGAATGAGGGAGACATCTTTCTTTGAGGGAGTCTTCAGCCACAGAAAATGTACGTAAGTGTACACTGCCCCAACAATAGTGTGAATATCATATACCCACAATGTGCTTCCTAAACAAAGGAATACAGGAACACTTCTAGATCAAGCATATTTGGCCATTTTTGGCTGCCTCTCCTGCCCCTCTGATCTATTCCCATCCAATCCTTGGAAATTTATATGTGAAACATCCAGAGAAAGAAAACACATCTCACATTTCACATAGTCCTGCCTACTCTCCTGCCAGAAGAATCAGAGCTCCAGGTGCATTGGCTAAGGGAGATGCGTGCCTTGATTTGCATGTGAAATTGGAAGCTTTAAATACAGAAGTGGACTGGTCCAGAAAAGACCAAACGTTGTGAGATCTAGGAGTTATATTGTTAAGGAAAAGGAAGAGGGAATTTAGCAAAGCATTATTTAAAAAAAAAAACAAAAACAAACTATAATTAAGAAAAATAACAATTTATATTTTCTCTTAAGTTGAAACTCCTTAAAAGTCAGTGGTTCTATTTCTAATATTATAAATGAAGTTGAGTACTATTCTGATTTTTAAGCTAGTTCATTTATAAGTAATATAAAATATAATCTAATTCCTGGATTTCCAGAAATGGATCCATTGGCTGCTTCAATAGTACGATTTATATTATGTTCAGGTGATTTTTTAATAATAATCTGAAATGAATGTCAAAATCCAAATGCCTATAGGAAACTAGCATATGAGGTGTGAATTGGATTTAGTGTAAGAATTAGGAAATATAAGGAGTAAAAATGTTGTCCTAACACAATAAAACACATCCATAGTCCTTATTGGAGGGCTAACTCTGGGCATGTGGCAATGTAGGGAATAGAGAAGTTTGGATAAGACACAGTTATGTCCTAGAGAAGGCTTGGTACTTTTCTTGATTACTTGAAAACATATTTATAGAGACTCAATGAGTTACATTATACACACACATATCTATAAATAACAGATATGAAAGGAAGATAGTATTGAATTTATTGAGGGGACAAGAATTAAGAAATATGGAGGAAAATTTACCATAACACAGAACTAATCATGATACACAGGACTGACCAAAAAAAAAAAATAACTTTTATTAAAATCCATTTAAATTATATGACCAACTAATAAATGAATATGCTATTTATTTCATGATTTGAAAAGCTTCTTTTTCTAATAGGAAAAAAAAATAACAGTGGAGCCAGATTTGCATTTAAATTTGACACAAAAATCCCTGTATCTCAAAAATATGTGTCTTTTATTATTTATGGTCATTGTATAATATACAGTTACAAAACTATCGTTCTATATATATTTGCTCAAAATAACCTTGGATTTTCATGACTGAGGGAAATAAAAATAAATCACTGATACTAGGTACACATTCAGTGATTTGTATTAACCTACTTACTTAATCCACACTACCAGCCCATGAGGCTACGTATTATTATGGAGTAATATCCTTTGATGCAGAAGGTTTATGAAGATTTTGCAAATCATATAGACAGTAAATGGCACAGCAGGGATATGAAAACCAGTTGTCTTCCTCTTAATCCCATTCTCTTTATTTAAATGAAATGTGTTCTTCAGTTTGCTTTTAGAAAAAAAGAAAACTTTATATTTCTGAATCTGGAGGGGAATATACCATTTTTAAAACAGGTAGTGTAGAATGTACTGTAAAACTGTATTTTGAAAAATCAATAAGCACGTTCATAGAGGTGCATCGAGCTTCAATGAGTACTCAGTAAATATATAATTTTATAGAACACTATATTAGGCATTTCATCGTGTCATTTTAAGTTTTTCTGATTGGGAGCCTCTACAGTTTATCACTACCCCTAAGAGACAGATGGCAGGCACACAGGATAACTGAAGGGAGATTAATTAGTGGAGTGTTCACAGAGTTGGGGCAGGATTCAAATACTAACCAGGAAGGGTGAAGAACATAGCAACCAGTGGTAGAGAGAGGCTTCATTGGCCCTGAGGAGGAGAGAAGAAGAAGCTGTTAGGAGAGCTCAGGCAGCCCTAGGGAAGTGGCCTCCAGACGGATGTTCTAGCCTGGTGGAGGAATCCAGCCTCCGTCAAACCAAGGCGGGAATGTCCTGGGGGAAATAAGAACCTCAGGTCTGTCTGTCCTATTTTCTCCTCTCTGCTTCCTGCATCTGCCAAACCTGATGTCTTAGTTCAAGCTGCACTAACAACATACCACAAATTGAGGGGCTTAAAAATAGAATTTTATCATCTGACAGGTCTAGGGACTGAAAGCCCGAAATCAAGGTGGCAGGTTGGTCAGTTTCTTTTGCGATCCCTCTCCTGGGTGGCAGACAGCTGCTTTTTCATGGTGTCTTCACTTGGCAGAGAGAGCCAGCAAGATTTCTTATGTCTCGGGACGCCTGGGTTGCTCAGTCCTTGGGCGTCTGCTCAGGTCATGATTCCGGGGCCCTGGGATCGAGTCCCACATTGGGCTCCCTGCTCGGGAGGAAGCCTGCTTCTCGCTCTCCCACCCCCCCTGCTTGTGTTCCTGCTCTCGCTCTCTCTCTCTCTGTCAAATAAATAAATAAAATCTTTAAAAATAAAAAAATTAAAAAAATCTGCATTTGTCATATTCACAAGAAATGCAGGTTTCCTGTCCTGTTTAATTAAAGAGTTATCTAAAGTCTTTCTTTTTTTTAATTATTTTTAAAGATTTTATTTACTTATTTGAGAGAGAGAGCATGAGCGGGGAGGAGAGGCAGAGAGAGAGGGACAAGCAGACTCCCCGCTGAGCAGGGAGCCCAATGCCGGGTTTAATCCCAGGACCCCGAGATCATGACCCCAGGCAAAGGCAGATGCCTAATTGACTGAGCCACCCGCATGCCCCTAAAATCTTTCTTAATTTATTTTTTTTCACCATGATAGGCACTTCTGGTTTTGTAATAAGTAAACTGTTAAGGATTTAATATACATATTTGTACTTCATTGTTACCATTTCAATCTTGAAAGTATAATTTTCACTACTTTCTTGGAGATAAAATCTCTAATTTTCAAAAATGAGCACATTTTATAGATGGGTCGTGTGTGGCTAAATCTTTGGCTTTTATTAAACTGCATTAAATGATTGATTATGCTGAGCCCTTACATTGGCGTCCAGTAGACACAAATTCAATTATACATATTTTTAATGATTTAAAAGAAGTTCCTCAAAGCTATATATGTAAGAAGCCATATTTTACCTGATGTAGTTGAAAATCCAATAGAACAATTATTTCTTTTTTTTTTTTTAAGATTTTTATTTATTTATTTGAGACAGAGAGAATGAGAGACAGAGAGCACAAGAGGGAGGAGGGTCAGAGGGAGAAGCAGACCCCCCGCTGAGCAGGGAGCCCGATGCGGGACTCGATCCCGGACTCCAGGATCACGACCTGAGCCGAAGGCAGTTGCTTAACCGACTGAGCCACCCAGGCGCCCCTGAACAATTATTTCTTTTGAAAATTACTAGGATAGAACTTCCCGGAGGCATATTGGTGGAAAATATCTTTCATTCTTTAACATCTGCAACCAAAACAAAACACCTTAAAACTCATACTTCACATTATTTTTTCTTTTAGTTCTCGGGTCAAAATATAGACATAAATGTATTTAACATGCACTTCTATACATTTGAAAATCAGATAAACCTACCTTATAAATTACTATGAAGTGTAAGGTAAATATTTTTGGCTTTTAAGTCAATTTAAGTAGTATGGCTTAAAACTGTTTAGAGAAAGAAGATAGGAACATTTCATACTTGTTACAAAACATAGTTATTTGTATGTTTGTTTGTTTTTGATATAATTGTGGAATTCCCTCTCATTTTGATTACCCAGAAGGTACTATTGTGATATGGATGGAAGTTAGCAGGTCTTCACTTTCTTCCTCTCTAGTTAGTTGTCCAGAACATACATTAGGTGCCTGTTCTCAAGCAACAACAGTTATGTTGTACTGTGCGGTATTATGTTGACAGTTTCTTCTGAGCACCTGTGAATAAGTGCCTGGGGGATATTGCAGCCACACCTTCCATGTATATGGAAATACACACTCAACCTCAAACCTGCCTGATGTTTTCCAATGATCTGAGAAAACATTGTCAGGATTTTAGATATTTCTTAAAGAAATAAAGGAAAAATCATTTCTGTGTTTTTATTACAATTCTGTTGTTTTGTCCAGCGATTCTTTAGAAAATATACAGTGTCTTGAAACTCTTGTAAGGCAGAGTTGTATCTTTTTTTTTTTTACCCCTACTTTAACGCTATCACATTCCATTCTCTCCTTTCCTAAAAGAAAATTGCTTCCTGAGCTTTAAAATCAGCCCTGATTTCAAAGAAGCTGATAAAAATGAATAGAAAACAAAATGTGTTGAGTTTACGTTTGTTATAACTTAAAGTTATCCTTGAGGCATTAATGTGTTAACTAGTAAAAACACTGAAAAATGGTGACAATCATACTAAGGTGCTCTTACATTTTGATAAAGGTAAACTGAGTGGTGTTTTAGATTTACCCAAGATACGCTAGTTAACAGGTGCTGGAAAACACCTTTTAGCATATCTTTTGGAAAGTTCTAATAAAATTCTAGAAATGTAAAATAGGGCACATTATTTTTTTCAGAAGAAAAAGGGAAAAAGAATTTTCATTTATCAAAATCAAAAGGAAAAGTAAAGGTTAACAGTACCAGTTACGCAGAGGTACAGTGCAAAGCACTTTGAATTTAGAATTTGTTTTGTATGAAGAATCATTGGAAAAAATGATCAAAACCTTAAGTTTCCAAGGATAATATCCCTTTCTATGAAGTTATCAAGGTTATGAAGAGAACTGGAAAATGTTCACTTCACATTTAAGCTTAGTAGCTTAGTGGATTTTGTTTTATTCTAGTTGTTTATATGGCTATAAGAGCAGCTCTACAGAAATAAATATTTTATATTAAAAATAAAATACTTATTTTTTATTGACTTGATACCTGATAAACAATTTGGCTAAAAATTTGACAGATCTGTCTGGTCATTTAAGTAAACTAGTTAAGTCTGTAGGGTTACATATTCACCCAGTAGGTAAGTAAATGAGGAAATTGGTCTCCATGACTATACCATTTAGAAAAACTAGTTAGAGAATTCAATTTTTTTTAATTATGTTATGCTAATCACCATACATTACATCATTAGTTTTTGATGCAGTGTTCCATGATTCATTGTTTGTGCATAACACCCAGTGCTCCGTGCAGAACGTGCCCTCCTCAGTACCCACCACCAGGCTAACCCATCCCCCCACCCCCACCCCCCTCCCCTCTAGAACCCTCAGTTTGTTTCTCAGAGTCCATAGTCTCTCATGGTTCGTCTCCCCCTCCGATTTCCCCCCTTCATTTTTCCCTTCCCACTATCTCAATTTTATTTCAATGACAAATGAGTAAAACAGAATTTGTTTTTGTAATTTAGTTAAAAAAAATCAAGAACCAGACTTGTCGGCTGTCATCATATTGATTCAGCAAATTTGTTAACTTTTGGATTGGTTTTGGTTATTTTTGGCTTTTCTGATATATAAGAAATGAACAGCTACCTGTCAGTATTTGGCCAATTTGTAATTCCTGTTCTTTTCTTCCTTCCTTCTTTCTTTCCTCCCTTTCTTTCTTTCAGAGATAGAGAACGTGTGCACAAGGTGGGGGAGGGGCAGAGGAAGAGAGAGAATCTTAAGCAGGTGCAACACTCAATGTGGAGCCCAATGCGGGGCTCAATCTCATGACCCTGAGATCATGACCTCAGCCTAAATCAAGAGTCGGATGCTTAACCAACTGAGCCACCAGGCGCCCCTAATTCCTATACTTTAAATACGAGTATGACATAATTTAAAATTATATCCAAGACAGCATTTGTCATGTGTGAATTAACTTATTAAAAGTTTCACATATTCTCATTTTTCAAAAAGCAATTATAAGAACAGAAGAGAAGTTATATAATTGTAGTATATTAGTGATATAATTTAGTCTTCTATCTGACTCTTCACATTCCTCAAGATATGAATGCCACAGTCATGTAATAACAAAAAAATCCTCATATTTTATATTTCCTTACAAACAAATCCTTAAAATGAATATCACCTCAATTATGGGGGCATTCTTAGCTCAACCTTCAAAGAATATATAAAATATTGAGGGTTATATTGTCTTAATTGAGAGGAAATGTAATACATATGTTATACATCAAATAAATATCTTTTTTACTATATTGTCTTATTTTCAGTGTCTCTCTTCATTTTCCATATGCATAATCTGCTGGGTCAGGAAAACTGATATAATAAATGAATAAAAGATGCACACAAAAGGAAAGGAAATTGTGCTTTCACTTCTGAATATGAAGAGAGAAATGAAATTGAAAGCATTCTTATTAAAAAAAAAAAATCCTACTTAAAAAGGACCTCTTGCCATTGGATCCCTAGGTGTCCTCTATACCCTAGAAAACACTCATACTACCCTGGAAATACAGGATTGTAATGTGATTACTGTTCACCAGGTGCAAAGAATCCATGTTTCTACATTTTGATATAGACAAGACCGATTCTATTAAAATTATGTGGGAATAAGAGAATATTCCTTCATTAAACTATTTAAGACCCTTATGATATAGCAATATCTAAAGTTTTATACTGTTTTTTTCCTTGATACATGTATATCGTTACTTTGATCTTCCCTTTAATTTTGTTGTTAAAGACCAAGTGAAATGAAGATAATAAAAAAACAAATACAGTCATTTCAGTTGTCCATATTTGCAACTTAATTCTACTCCTGAAACTAATATTACACTATATGTTAAGTAGCTAGAATTCAAAAAAAATCTTGAACTAAGCAAACAAAAAAACAAACATTCGAAAGTACCTCAATTTCCTTATAATCCTTGACCGGTTGGCTAACTGTATCCTTTATTTAGTGTAAAATGGACAAAAGAGGGAAAAAAAAGTTAGTATAATGTTTTTATCACTATAAAAATTGACATTTTCTTGAAAACAGTTTAGGTTTTATGTTAAGAAAATAGGACAATAAGGGTTTTTCTAATTTTTTTTTAATTTTAATCCCAGTATAGTTAACATACAGTGTTACATTAGTTTCAGGTATACAATTTAGTGATTCAACAATCCTGTACCTTACTTGGTGCTCATCATAAGAAGTGAGCACAATAGGTTTTTGCTGGTTTTTTAATCACAGTCCATAAATTTAACAAGACTAAAACATTTTTTTCAAAAGCTAATACTTCCAGGGACGCCTGAGTGGCTCATTGGGTTAAGTGTCTGCCTTCAGCTCAGGTCATGATCCCAGGGCCCATGGATCGAGTCCCTCATCAGGCTCCTTGCTCAGCGGGGAGTCTGCTTCTCTCTCTGCCTGCAGCTCCCCACTGCTTGTGCTCTCTGTCTGACAAATAAATAAATAAAATCTTCAAAACCTAATACTTAGAATTAGTATTTAGTATCCAACCTTTTGTTGGATGCCTTTGAAGCAAAACTTATTCTTTTCCATAAGTGTATCTGCTCCAGGGGTTCTGAGTTTGGGAAATCTGCCTGGAGGCTCACAGTAAGGACAGGCAATCAAGAGTCTCAAAGGGAACCAGTCCTACCCTGAGGAGAAAGGGGACTCTAGGTTGGAGACACTGAGAGCCTAAGTGTGGGGCTCAAGTCTGTAGTACTATTATATTGATTTTAGGGAGGAAATGATTCACAGAAGCTCTGGATAGAAACCCATCAGATTATACCAAAACAGTTTTCAATTTGTATAACACATCAAAGAAAGTAGCACCTATAAAGAGATGTGAGTCTATTTTGTTCTCTTCCCAGAACATGGAAGAACTGAGCTCTTAAGACTGAGTAACTTAAAATTTTTTTTTTAAGATTTTATTTATTTATTTGAGAGAGAGAATGAGATAGAGAGAGAGAGAGAGAGCATGAGACGGGGGAGGGTCAGACGGAGAAGCAGACTCCCTGACGAGCAGGGAGCCCGATGCGGGACTCGATCCAGGGACTCCAGGATCATGACCTGAGCCGAAGGCAGTCACTTAACCAACTGAGCCACCCAGGCGCCCATAAAATTTTTTAACAAATAGGAAGAAATAGGAGATATTTATGTCATTGTCAGTGGTGCTTAAGTGTTTACTTAGAAAAGTAAATACGAATTACATTTGAATCCTGTGTTCATGAAACGCTCTATAACTGCTATTCTATCATATAAGGTATCCTGTCATATTTAGCTCTAATTTAATTCAGCAAATGTTTATTAAACACTTACTATGTATCTTGCACTTTAATAATGCTACATAATCTGTAATGGCTTAATCAGTCATTTTTCATTGGCAAGACCTGCTAATATGTTCAATGTTAAGCTAATTCATTTCTGAAATGCTTTAAAATATTTTTAAGGTCAAAATGACTTCTTATATTGTCAGTTTCTATTCCCTGTGTTACAGAAACTTTAAAATAGCTATGCTTTGGGGTGCCTGGGTGGCTCAGTCGGTTAAGTGTCTGCCTTCGAATCAGGTCATGATCCTGGAGTCCTGGGATCGAGTCCCGCTTTGGGCTCCCTGCTCAGTGGGGAGTCTGCTTCTCCCTCTGCCCCTCACTCCCCTCATGCTCTCTCTCTCTCCCTCTCTCTCTCTCTCTCAAATAAATGATAAAATCTTTGAAAAAAAATAAAATAGCTATGCTTCATTTTTATTATCTTAATAGAAACATTAGTTTATGAATATGGTTTCACCTATTGTTAAACATACTTCTTGTACCCTTATAGAAGACACAGTGACTGTGCCCACATGACATCAAATCATTTGGATGAGAAAAAAAAAATCCCAATTACCCAGATGTTGAGTTTAAATAATACCAAACATCTGGTGTTTCCAAATAAAATTTTCTTGATTCTGCAAAGCTTTAATTTTTAAGAATGGAGACTTAAATGTCAGACCCAAAATATTTCTTAGCCTAAAATTAACACACATGAATTGGTGATATTTTGGAAAGAAATTATTTCAAGAGGTGGGCTGACATAGAAATGCAAAACCTTTTACTTCACAATCACACCCAAAAGGATCATTCTATTACCATGCAAGCAAAGAGATTTTCACTTAAATGTTCTGCCTTTTAATGTTTCTTGTCATTTATTTGACCTATGGTCTTATCCATCTGCTCAGCTTCTCAGTGTTAATAACTATTCAATTCTCAAATTGCAGAATATCATGTAGTTAGAATGGTCAAGACCTGAGAGTTTCCAAATTCACAATATATCTGTGGTTTGTAGATCTAAAATATAAAGAACAGAAAGATCTGAGTGGAAAAAGTCATTTTAAACATAAAATTTGCAATGCGATATGCGAAATACATGTTTAATTTTTTTTAAGTTTAAAAATGTTTTATGTGTTGGAAAAGCAACTGTTTGATATAAATATATCTGTCACAGATTTGATATACAGTCTACCTACAGTTGCTTTTTTTTTTTTTTTTTTTTTTGGTGTAAAGGTCAAAGCTTAATTTTTTCCCATAGTGTACTTAGTACCACTTATTGCAAAGATCATTCTTTTCTATGGCTACACACAGCAATCTGTGTCATAAAGCCAATGTTACATTTAGTTGTTCCTGTTCGGGGCTTTTAGTTGATCCTATTGGGCATTTGCCTACCTTTGTGCTATTATCATACTGCCTTAATTACTTTATTTTTTAATCTGCCCAGCTGCATACCAAGGGGGGGTAGTGGCAGTGACCATCTTGGTAGGTAGGAAAACTTTATCACTGATATTATTTAGAATTTCCAGGGCATATTAATTATAATAATTTAAAAAACCAACACCTGGTCACTTTTTATAAAGAACTTTTAAAATCTGTATGGACAGTTTACCGCTTTATTGCCTGAATCCCAAGTGAATTTCTGTCATCATACTCCTTCCTCCCAACCCAGTTGATTGTCTCTGTATAATTATTTTATCGGCTAGAACATGTTCTCCAAAATTTGTTCTTGAAGGTGTCATGTCTAAATTTGATAATTTTTAAATCCATGTAAATTTTATAATTTATTCAAAAATATAAACAAACCACCACCATAATATAACTACCACCACCAACAACAAATCTAATGCAATTTTACATTGGCATTGTAAGGAATTGATAGAACATTTCAGAATTAATTGAAAACTTTATATTAATAACACATTCTAATCATGTATATGAACTATCCCCCTATATAATTTGTTCTTATTCATTTTTTTCTCAATAATAACTTATATTTTTCTGCATAAAGAGCTTAAATATTTATTGTTATATTTATTTGTAAAGAACTTGATTTTTAAAAGATTTTGAAGTTTATTTATTTATTTGAAAAAGAGTGCAAGATAGAGAGCGTGAGTGGGGGGAAGAAGAAGCAGGCTCCCTCCCCAGAAGTGGGGCTCCATCCCAGGACTCTGGAATCATGACCTGAGCCAAAGGCAGAGGCTTAACTGACTGAGCCACCTGGCACACCAAGAACTTGATTTTTTTATGCTATTCTACATGGCATCCTTAGTACCCTCACTGAAATCATTTATTACTTATAAAAATTATCTATAGAATCATTTGAAATTTCTGTCTAGGAAAGCATACTTCTCTGAGAATAATTTTGATGTAGATATAAATATGATAACAAATTGATATAACACCAAGAAAAATATAGAATGTTATCTTTATGATTTTGACTTAAGGTGATCTTTTTAACAGAACACACAAAGTAAAAATGACAAATGAAATAATTGATCAATCAAACCATGAATAAGCTTTCTATTGCTGTATAACAAATTACCACAGACTTAGTGGCTTAAAACAGTACTCATTTAGTAACTCATAGTTTTGTAGGTCAGAAGTTCAGTTATGGCATGTCTGGGTTCTCTATTTAGGGTCTCACAAGCTGAAAACAAGGTGTCAGCTAGCCTGAATTCTTATCAGGAGCTTAGGGTCCGCTTCTGAGCTCATATGGCTGTGGCAGATTTCACTTTGTTTTGGTTGCCCGACTTAGGTCCTATTGGCTTACTAGTGATCAACCAGGCTCATAGCTTTCAGCCCTGGTGATTACATGCATGAAGAAGTCATCTTAGAATTGTGCCTAACCCAAACATCTAAATTAGTTACTATCTTTCATTAAAAGGCACTGTTAAGAGGATGAGAAATCAAGTAAAGGAGGTTACGAGAAACCTCTAGAAATCAACAGGAAAAACGTGGTGAATCTCATAGAAAACAATGGAGAACTGAAAAGACTTAAATAAGCTTTTTACACTAGAGTCCACCCAAATGTCCATTAAAATATATGCAATTGTCTGCAGTTATTAAACAGAACCAGATAATCAAAAGTACTCACAGGGTATACCCACAGAATGCTTTAACTACAGTGAATAGATAAAGAAAGAAAGCTCCAGCAACTACCACAAATGTCTGAGACTTTCAGGCCCAACTCTCAGGGTCCTCTCACAAACTTACTTAGGTGAGCTTCATTTGCAGTTGTTAACCATCAAGGTAATAAGTTTACCAAGAGGTCTATATATGCTGTTGGTTACAAGACTAAAATCACGCAATGTAACCAGATAAACGAGGTACTAAACGTCCATCTACACAGTTTTAATGAACATTGTATCTACATATGGTGTAGAGTGCTTCCAAGCAGATTCTGACTTTAAACTGCATACCATAAACCACCAGCTAGTATGCTTCACCCTCATCTTTGGTCAAAAATCATTACCATAGTTCCAGACGTCCCTGGAGAAAAGCCTAGAGTTACCATAGACTAGCTACAAGTTAACCCTCTGTTTGTACTGTATTCAATTTCATTATTAATCAGATAAATGTAAATTAAAACTTCCATTGGATATCGATGTCCACCAAATGGGTTGTAATTAAAAGATTGATATTAGCAAGTATTAGAGAAAATGGGGAAAAGCAAGAACTCTTTTAGCACAGCATCTTTGATTGTAAATTGATAGTGCCACTTGGAAAAAAGTTTTTGCATTATCTAGTAAAGTTGAAGGTGTGCATATTTTATGACTAAAATTTCCTCCCCTATATATATGCCCAAGAGAAATATGTGTGTATGTATTTCTTCTAACGTGTAAGTAGAAATAACTGAGAGTTTTAAATAATCCAGATGTCTGTCATCAGGAAAATGTTTAAATAAATTCTGGTATGTTCAGACAGTTGAATACAATATAGCAATGAAAACAAACCAACCATTCTGCAAACAACAGTGTAAGAGAATCAAGCATAATTTTGAGGATAAGAAGTTAACATAAAACATAGATGAGTCTGTTTATACAATCTTCAAAACCAGGCAAACTGAACTGTAATGTTTAGGGATGAATGTATAGCTGGTAAAATGATAAATAAAAGCAAGTAAGTGATTATGATAAAACTTTTCGGGGAGTAAAGGGTCGATGGTTATTGATGATTGAATGGAGAGATAAGAAAGCCTTCTCACAATGTCCACAATAGCCAAACTGTGGAAAGAGCCAAGATGCCCATCGACAGATGAATGGATAAAGAAGATGTGGTATATATATACAATGGAATATTATGCAGCCATCAAAAGGAATGAGATCTTGCCATTTGCAACGACGTGGATGGAACTGGAGGGTATTATGTTGAGTGAAATAAGTCAAACAGAGAAAGACATGTATCATATGATCTCACTGATATGAGGAATTCTTAATTGTAGGAAACAAACTGAGGGTTGCTGGAGTGGGGGGTGGGGTGGGAGGGATGGGGTGACTGGGTGATAGACACTGGGGAGGGTATGTGCTCTGGTAAGCACTGTGAATTGTGCAAGACTGTTGAATCTCAGATCTGTACCTCTGAAACAAATAATGCAATATGTTAAGAAAAAAAAAAGAAGAAGAAGAAGGTAGCAGGAGGGGAAGAATGAAGCGGGGGAAATCGGAGGGGTAGACGAACCATGAGAGATGATGGACTCTGAAAAACAAACTGAGGGTTCTAGATGGGAGGGGGGTGGGAGGATGGGTTAGCCTGGTGGTGGGTATTGAGGAGGGCACATTCTGCATGGAGCACTGGGTGTTAGGCACAAACAATGAATCATGGAACACTTCATCTAAAACTAATGATGTAATGTATGGGGATTAACATAAGAATAAAAAAAAATTCCTTTACCAGGAAAAAAAAAAAAAAAGAAACGCTTCTCAGTGGTATTTTATGGATATTCCCTTTGAAATAATTTGTTCAGCTCTATGGTACAGTTTTTTTTTTTCTTTTCTATGCTACAGTTTTGAGCACCTTTCTGTTATGTGTTTATTGCTCTCAATTAAGAAGCTATAAAATACAGAAAGTATTCATTTAAATTTTGTAATGTATTAAACATCATTTTTCATACCAATTGAAAAGATTTTAATTAATCTCTCACTGAAAGAAAATCATAATATTTAATGACTAAATAATTAGAGATGCAGCCAAATGAAATCATAGTATCAATTCTAGCACCAGAGGTCTGAATTTGCAATACAAGTTTATTCCCTTAAAAATGGTCACTGGTTAGGGGGTAGGGCAAACCACTCATCCTCATGATATGTCAAGATGGTGCCTGCAGAAATTGAAGGACAAGGTGGTACAAGGCCACATTGCAACATTGTACTTGCATTGCTTTACTTTTTCCAAATTAAGTTTCAGCCTGAATATCAAGAGTGTCTCCTACTCAAAGTTAAGTGTCCTTCCTTCCACAAAATTTATGAAACTTGTCAGAACATGAAAAAGGCTTTGATAGGCATTTTCCATCTGTCTGCTCTGGATTGCACTACTCCCTCCTCAACTGTCCCAACGGAGCCCCAAAGATTAGTCTTCTGGTGCCTGGGAAATCACTTCATCACTGCCCTGCCTACTCAGTGTAAATCATGAAATACTTTCATGGTGCTGGTTTGAAAGTTGAGTAATAATTTTTAAAGAGCCACATGGAACCCTTTGCTGTTTGGATGTGTCTATGGATGTCACTTTCCTGTTGAATTCTGCGTAACATGTAGACTGCATCCCATAGACTGCGTGTTTGTGTTCCCCCCAAATTTACGTGGTGAAGCCTAATCCCTAATGTGATGGTATTTGCAGGTCGGGTCCTTGCAAGGCTCTGCCCTCATGCATGGGGTTAGTGCCCTTATAAAAGGAACCCTAGAGAGCTCCTGGCCCCTTCATCCAGGGAAGGACAAAGTGAGAGGTCCAGTCTATGAACCAGGAGGTGGTATCCTTAACAGAAACCCAATCTGCAGGGTGACTTGATCTTGGACTTTCAGCCTCAGGGACTGTGAGAAATAAATAACTGTTTTTGGTTTTTTGTTTTATTTTGTTTTTTTTAAATAAGCCACTCCGTCTGTGGTATTTTGTTATAGTGGACCGAGCAGACCAAAAACGGGGATATATATGAATTTTCTACATAAGAACAATTTGGGACGTTAATGTTATATTTTTTATTCCTGAGTCTAGGTACATAAAGAGGAAAAAAAATTGCTTTGATCTCCTTCCTCAGATTAGTGTATTAATAAAACCAAGATTCTAAATTTAAATTTTATGTATGTTGGTCATTTTTTGCCTATTACATTACAAAGATATAATTTTGTGCAGTGGGGGGGAATTGAAAGGGTGAAGCCTCAGAAGGCCTTTGGGTGGTCAATTAGTGCTAAGAAGTAATTATTCTGTAGCTCCGGAGAATGGAGAATGAGAGGAAGGAGTGCAGGAAGTGTAATCCTTTCTGCCCTTTTCCCCAACCTTGCAGTGAGGAAGGTATCCTGGTTACTGTCTTTTCCCTAGAAATTTGTCTGACTAGCTATACCTTACTTACGTACGGTGTAAGTTCAATTATCACGACAAATTTAAAATGTCTGAGTGCCTGTCACTCTGCATCACCTTAAGTTCCCAAATCCAAGGGCCATTTCTCTTTCATACTCTAGAGGAATTGCTCACCCTCCCCCAACACCCTGCCTCAGGGCCCCACTTAAATAATCTTTGTGTCCCCTTCTAGGATCAGAAGCATTTCTGGTTTGTTTCCACTTCACTGGCCACTCCTTGAGAATTATTTTGCTAAACCATGCTTTTGTATTCCAACTTTAAATGTGGAAGAGCTGTGAGCTCCAACCTAGACCTACTGTCTTCTTTTCTGCAAGTCCTTAGGAGCTGTTTAATCTGGTCCCCTGCCATTAAATAGTCAATGGAGTTAGTCTACTCTATTTGCATATCAGGCCCCAAATCTTCCCCAGCTCTAGGTTATTATATGCAAGTGTCTATCTGACATGCCCATTTGCTGGGTCGTGTTTTTCAAAATGGAAACTTCGTTCCCTTTTCTGTGTCCCAAATATATAATCCCATGTTCTGTTAAGTGTTCAGGAATGTATGCTAGGTCCTAAATCACCATTTACCAACATGTAACAATTTTTTTTTTCCCATGAAATAGAAATTAATGGCAATCATTCCATAGCAAAAAAAAAAAAAATGTATTAAAAGGCACTTGATCACTTTTTTGCCTGTTTGCTCTGAAGAAGAATGATCACAGGTTATTCATTCAGGGATCAACTGAATATAGAATTCCTAAACTATATGCATTTTAAAAGTCTCTTTCTCTGTGCTGTGGGTGAATTTTCTGTGTTCTGGTAATTTCTTTTTTTTTTAAATTTTATTATGTTATGTTAATCACCATACAGTACATCATTAGTTTTTGATGTAGTGTTCCATGATTCATTATTTGCATATAACACCCAGTGCTTCATGCAGAACATGCCCTCTTTAATACCCATCACCAGGCTAACCCATCCTCCCCTCTAGAACCCTCAGTTTGTTTTTCAGAGTCCATCGTCTCTCATGGTTCATCTCCCCCTCCGATTAAAGACATGTTCTGGTAATTTCTGAAAGTGTCTCCATTTCCCTTTTTCTCTTTGTGTACAGCCTAGAGGTATTGTCTCTTTCTGGGTCATTTAACTCATTTCACGGTACGTTTTTCATTTCAAGAATTTTTAATTCATTGGTTATTTTTTTATATTCTTAAGAACACTTATTATTATGAGATCTATCCTCTTAAATGTTCGAGAGTACAGTATTGTTAGTATAAGTACAATGGTTGTACCGCAGATCTGTTAGGTAGAAACTAGACAAGAACAAGGAAGGAACACCTCAGATCAATCCCAAGTCCTTGAGGGAGGAATGATAGAGAATGAGCTAGAGGCAAGGGCAGTGATGAACAGATTACATATTAGAAGCCCAGAGGCACAACATCCTGACCTTGTGGTTTCCAAGACCTTGGGGCTGACAAACGAAGACCCAAGACCTGTAAGTACAGAGCCCGCACTCCCCTCTTCCACCTCTGCCCCAGGGTAATCCCTAGACTCATTGTAATTCATTTGCATTTCAGATACAGCAATGCTCCCTCAATTGAGAAAGGCTGCCAGTGATGGTTCTAGTACAAACCTTGTAGGGTCAAAAGCTCCCCCTCCCAACCTGTGGGAGGAGTCCACAGATGATTGGAGGCAGCCTCCATTAGAGACCACCCCACTGCTCCTTCCCAGCCCAGAAAAACCCAATAACCTCTAATCCCAAAAGAACCTGGAGGCTGGTTCCTGCTCTCTCCCCTGGAGTGTGTAGTTTTGCTTTAATGGACTGCTTTGTGTTTGCTACTTCCCTTCTGGCTGTCTTTATTCTAGCTGGGATCCTCAGGTGAATCCAAGGACGGAGACCATCCATTCATACAACACAGACTCTCCACCAGGAACAGATCCATAGAACTTATTTATCTTGTATAACCGAAACTTCATACTTGTTGAGCTCTCATTCATTATGTATCCACTTTTCCTTGCTTCAATTCTGGGTTTTTTGTTTGTTTGTTTAGTATTCTTTTTATAAACACTTTTCAGTTATATTTTTGAAAATCTTGAACATAGGTTTTACATTCATTTTTAGATTGTTTTCCTCCTTTCCTTCAATTTTAGGGATTTCGTCTCCTAATTCTTATTTTGTTAGCTAACTTTTAAAGTTACTAATACATTTTGGAATTTTGGTTTGCAGACTTGTATGGAGTGAATTTTCTCTCTCTGCTTTAATGATTTTGTTTCTTTCTCTCTTCCCCGTGACTCCCCAGGGTCCCCAGTCCTGAGGTATATTTGCAGTCCTTCTATTAACTGTGGCAATATTGTGGCATCAGAAGGAACTATGAAAGCTGCCTAGCATGGATGCTACATACTGTATTCCTATGTAAACAAACTCACTGAAGCCCTAGTTGCAGGTGGTATAAGTACTGTGCATTTTTCAGCCTCATTTTCAGGGCAGAGGGATTGCACGGTATGTATTTATTGCAGGTTGTATATCTGGATTCAGTTCTACCTGCCACACTGGATGATTGAAATAGTCACTGTCCTTCAGGAGAAAAAACTGTAGACCACCTTCACTTGCTTCTATTCCCAGAGCAAGCCTGCAGATCTAGTTTCACTTGTTTTCTGTTTGTTTGCTTCTGTTCTGTTTCTTCTTCAGGTACGTTTTTATTCTCTTCATCATTGCTGTATCTTTGAAACAGAGAAAGAACTCTGCCTGTGAACTTGCCGTGCCATCTAGATTAGTAGGAGTTTCCTTAGCATAAAAATTTCATACAAGATGATGACAGTACTAGCTTCTGTCTTTGTTCCTTACATAGACATCGCAATAATTATTTAAGTAGCTTTTCACAATGCTTCAGACCCCATGCCGTTATTTTGAAGAGCCTCACCTTTTGTGAAGGACGTACCCTAAGTTGGTTTCTCAGGACCCATAACTTTTTCTACTATCAAAGATGTATTTGTCTTTTTTTATGCAAAAAGAATGGGATGGTTAACACTGGTTATTAGAGGATGACATTCAAGAAAAAAAAAATCCAACAGTTATTAACCTGTTAACCCATTATTTGTTATATTTCTGTTCTAAATATAAAATTCCTGCTAAGGTTTCTTAAGTTCCATATTAGATAGTTTATACTGTCTTATGTGTCATTCTTTTTTAACTCAAAAATGCTAAAAATGACCTTTAAGTGACTCCATCTATGGTGCTTGGCTTTGTTTATATGAATAGCCTCAGGATCTGTGCACATTGGAGGTTTTGACAACTTTAATTATTCTACACATTTAACTGGTGAGAATTTAATTATTCTAGTGTTTCCAGAGGGCTGATGACATAGGCTAGATATTAAAAAATAATAAATAAATGAAGGCATGTACAATATGTGGCTCCTTAATTTCTAGCTAAGAATATTGTAGGGCCCATAGAATATATCTTACTTTAAATCTCCATTTACCAATTTTTTAATGTTAGAGCTTTCCAGAATAGTATCTAATGGTAATTTAATATAATCTATATAATATAGAAATATAGATTCTTTTATGTGTAATTTATGTATATATACTATTATATAACATATAAATATATGTGTAAATATTTTAAAGATTCTCATTTTGAATTAATTTTAGATTCATAGAAGATTCACAAGAATTGTAGAAAGACGTTTCATGTGTCCTTCCCTTCACTTAGGTTCCTCAAATGTTATGATGTATTTGAAAATAAGTGGCTGATGTGATATCCCTTTATCTTTAAAGACTTCAATGAATTTTCTGAAAATAAAAACAATGTTTTACTTAACAACAGCACAATTATCAAAATCAAGGAATTAACAATAAAAATACTGCTGTCTAATCTGCATTCCTTGTTCCAACTGTGTCACTTATTCCACTAGTATCATTATACATATAACAAATGTGGCAAAATAATTTTTTTTTTCCTGGTCCAGGATCCAACACACATGTGACACAGCCCATTCCTGCCCTTTGGCACAGTTCCTCAATCTTTTCTGTCTTTCATATCTTTGACCTTTTTTATTTTTTTTTAAGATAACAGTTTATTATTTGTTGAATGTCCTTGATTTGGCTTTTGTGGTGTTCCCTCATGATTGCATTATGCATCTTGTCAGGAGTGCCACAAAATTAATGCACAGCCTTCTTAACGCATTATAGCACCAGTCACGTGATGCCCAATTTCCCCTTCGCTGATGAGATTGACTTTGATCATTTGGTTACAGTAGTGTCGTCACTTTAAAGTTTCCCCTTTTCCTTTGTAATTAGTAAATATGGTAGGGGAGATACCTTGAGATCATGCAAATATCCCATTCCACATCATACTTTCACCTACTGTGTTAGCATCCAGATAATTTTTGCTTACAATAATTATTATTATGATCTTGTCAAATGGCAATTTTCCAATTTTGTCATGGCTTCTGTATTAATTAGTTGGCATTCTACCATGAAGATTTCTGTATGGTTCAATTTAATTATTTACTGAAGCATTTATAATGAGTGATAATCCATTACTATCATTATATTGATAATCAAACTGTTTCAGATCTGGCTTGTGTACATCCCTCCAAGCTGACTCCAGTGTCCTTCGGCATGTCACCATTACTCTTTGAGGAGTCCTTTACTCTTTCTGGCACAAAAAGATGATCCAGATTAATTTTATTATTTTTTTTTTCCTCAGCCATAGCCCAGGAATTAGGTCTTTCCCCAAGAAGTTCTGATGCTCTGTTTCCTTTTTGTGGAAAATGCATTCAGAAACCACGTGGCGGGCACTAGGTCTGTTCACTACCACAGGGATATCACTGTGTCTGGGTCCTTTCAGCAGATAGAGTTAGGGAATCTGCAGACGTGTGCCTAGAGCTTTTCCCTTTTCACAGCTGCAAGGTGCTCCATTGCATGGATGTGTCAGAGTCCATGCAGTCCTGCATCATTTAGATTTTTCCCAAGTCTTTGCAATTACAAACCATGTTGTAATGAAGAATCTTGTTCATATGTATTTTTTAAAGGATATCTTAGTGGCAAATTCCTCAAAGTGAAGTCACCAGTTAAAAGGTAAAAAAATATACTTGTCAGATATTTGCCAAGAGGGTTGTATTGATTTGCATTCCCACAAGCAATTATGAGAGTGTTTATTTCCCACAGCTTTTCTAACAGAATGTGTCCTCATACTTTTTAAAATTTTTCTGCCATTCTCTTAGGTGATAAATGGTATGTCAGGCAGTTTTTATTTCCACCAATTGCAAAACTAAACATATTTTCCTATGTTTAAGAGTCATGTTTAGATCTTTCATTGTGAATTGTTAGTGATGCTTTCGCTCATTTTTCTGTAGGAATTTTAGGGTTTTTTATAACTTTAAAGAGTGCTTTTATACGTTAGGGATATTGGCCCTTTATCTGTGATATATGTTGTAGTTTTTTTTCTTCCAGTTCTTCAGTTGTCTTTTGACTATATTTATAGTGGATTTTATCCAGAAAAATGTTTGTTTCTTATGGTTAAACTCATTGGACTTTTATTTTATCTGAATTTCCAGTTATAGTTTAAAAAACTTTTCCTATGCTCAAGTTATAGAGTAATACATCCATGTTTTCTTATGACTTTTATAAGGTTTCTTTCTGTCTTTTTAAAAATGTATTTGTTTTTTTTAAATCTCAGATTTACTTTGAGTTTGTGCTTATGAATATTATGAGACTTGGAACTAAGAGTACATGGTTTTCAAATGGTCAGTCATTGTCTCAGCACTCTGTTATAATCCATCTTTACCTGAGGATTTAGATGCTGCTTCTATCAGATACTAAATTCCACGTGTACCAGTCTATCTCTGGGCAGTCTATTTATCAGATTTTTACAACTGTCTTCTTATGTATCCATACTACACTGTTTTTCAGTAAAGGGCTTATATAGTAAAACATCATGTGGTATTGATCCTTTCTCGTAGCTCTTCTTTTTCCATAATTTCCTGGCTATTTTTTTGCATATGTATTGCTTTCCCTTTGCACTTCATTATCAACTCTTTCTGTTCCTTATAGTTAGTATTTGTGGGGGGGGGGTGGATTACATTCCATTCATAACTTGGGAAAGTTGACATCTTTATGATATTGAGTCATTTCATATAAAAAAAATTCTCTGCTTTTTTTTTCATGTGTGCCTTAGGGTCTTTCAAGAGAAATGCACAAAGCTTTGAAGTTGTAGAAAATAAGGTTATAATTGACATTAGCACTTACTATTGATAAAAGCTCATTTCTAGGGTTTTTTTTTTAATTTTAGTTTTTCAGTGTGTTATGTGGGATATATTAAGCAATTATCTAAAATGCCAATAGCTAACTTCTCCTAATTTTTCCATTTCTTAATAAATGAAAGATCATTTTCTCCATGTACAGCAACTTTCTCTTTCTAATCCAGTACTTTATGCATTTATTGTCATATCTGTGATTCATAGCTCATATACCTATTAATGTTAGTTCAATAAAATGAGTTTCTTCCTTTTCCATATATTATAAGATATATAAATGAAAATGGTAACGCTAGAATCTTTATGTGTAGATTTGACAACTACAGCTACAAGGTCAAAACTGATATATTAGCACATTCTTGAACTAATCACCTAAGTAAGTTTGTCACAATGGTATCCAATTAGCAGGGGGGGTATATACACTGTATGTTATTTTATGCACCATATATTACTACCCATACAAGAGTAATAGCAACTGAAAGGGCCATTTAATTGTAAATGTCTTTTAATTGCTATTAGACTTTTAAGTATATTTTTTACTTAAAATGAACTTAGTCTTTTTATTGCTTTAATAAAAAGCAATAAAGTTATGCCGGTAGGAAAATGTTACTGGAAAAGTATAAATTGTACAAAAAATGTGTTAGAAGAAAATTATTTCCCCAGTATAGAAGTATTAAAATTTTCAAGCATACAGCAAATTTGAAAATATTTACACTGCATCTCTATAGGCTTACAAACATGTTACTGTGAGCATGTTACTATAATTATCACATATTAGTACATCTATTCATTCCTCCATCCATCAAGCTATGTTATTTATGATACCTTTCAAAGGAAATTGGAATCATTATACCTTCTCATAAAGACATCAGTATTCATAGCATTAATGAGGATTTGGTTAATGATAATTTTATTTGGATAATGATAATTTGGTTGCAATTTTTTTCTTTTGATTCAAGATTTGCTCAGTGCAATACTCAAAACTTTTACGTATTCACTAGTTTCTGAAAACTGTCTACATCTGTGTAACCCATATCATATCTCCTTCTGCCCTTTTCAGGTCCCCAGTCCCACAATAAGTATGTTACTTTTTTACAATAGGGATTAGTTTCGTGATCATAAAAGTTCAGAAACTTAGAATTGTATAGCATGTACTCTGTAGTTTAAGGTTTCCTTAGATTAGCATATCGTCTTTGATATTAATCAAAAATGTTGCAAGTATCAGTAGTATGTTTTCTTTGCTACTGAGTAGCTTTCAATTGTTTGAATATACTAGTTTTTTTGTTGATGGATACTGAAGTTGCTTGTCGAATTGAACTATTATAAATAAAGCCTTATGGATATTTTTGCACAGATTTTTGTGAATATAGTTTTCATTTTCCTTAAGTATATATTTAGGAATGACATGGTAATGGAGCCAGTGAATGTTTAGTTTATAGGAAATGTTTCAAAATGTTTCTCAAGTGATGGTACCATTTTAAATTTCCACCAACAATTTTTGAGAGTTCTGATTGCCTCATATTCTTGCCAACATTGATCTGTCAGTCTATTTTACTTTTAATCATTCTGATGGGTGTGCTGTGGCATCTCACTCTGGTTTTAATTTACATTTCCACAACAAGGAATAATTTGAGCAGTTTCCAACTGTGTAATGGTCATTAGTATATCTTCTATTTTAAAGTATCTGTTTTTCATTTTCTTTTATTATTTAGTTGTAGATATGAGTATATCCTCTATATGAGTCCTTTGTCAGATATATGTTTTATGAATGTTTTTACACTAATGCTTGCCTGTATTTTTTAAAGATGTCTCTCTTATGAGCAGAATTTTAGCAATTTTGATGAAGTCTAATTAGTCACTTTTATGGTTATTACTGTCTGTAACCTTAGAAACCTTTTCTTGCCCTCAAGTTAGAAAGATATTCTATTACTTTTTTTCTTTTTTTTTTTTAGAGTTTCATGGTTTTCGCTTTTGTATTTAGGAATATTCTTCTTCTGGAATTAATCAGTTCATTGGGTGCAAGGTGTGAGTATTTCTGGACAGAACTCAGGTTTGGCTGCTTGCTGATCAAAAATCAGTACCTGAGAGATAAGTGATGGTGGGAAAGGAAAGTTTGCTTTATTTAGGAAGCCATCAACCTGCGAAGATGGTGGACTGATGTCTCAAAGACCATCTTCCCCAGCCAGGGGAAGCCAGAGGGTTTAAAAATGGGAAGGTGTGGGAAAAGGGAGGGGGACTGCCTGCAGAAGAAGCATGTGCTCAGGCTGTTAGTCATATGTCGACATGACCTTAAACAGATCTGCTGGCAGCTATTTTCCAATGTAGTCAGGCCTTACGTTCTGGGAAAAGTTTGGTCCTTCACTTCTAAAGGAAAGGAAGTTAGTTTTACTACAGGTCATCAAAGAAGACTTAGGTCAGCCAGCAAGGAATGAATAAGCTTGAAGCAAGTTAATACTTAAGACTGTTTGGAACACTGTTAAGTGAGTAGAGGTAATTTTAGATAGATAGATAAATAGATAGATAGATAGATAGCCAATTATTCTGTCACCTTGCAAAGTCATTCTTATACAAATCACAGTTTTCATGCTTTTGTCATAAATGCAATGACCTTATAAGGGTAGATCTATTTCTGAACTATCAGTGGTTTTCTATTATTCTATTTTTTTATTCTTAAGCCAATGCCATGTTATTTTGATTATTCTAAATTTATAGTGAGTCATGAAATCAAATAACATGCATTCCTATTTTCATTCTCTTTCTTCAAGATATATATATATATATATTTTTAAAGTCCTTGGCATTTCCACATACATTTTAGAAATCTTATCAATTTCTCTTTTTGAAAAAAGGCTCTGGGATTATAGATAGGATAACTATGAATATATGAATCAATTTGGGAAGAAATGAAATCTTGATAAAATTGAATCATCTAATCCATGACTACTGTATATCTCTCCATTTATTTAAATATTTTTAAAATTTTCTCTGAAATATAAGAATGTTTTCCAAGATATATAAGTATGCTATTAAAACATTGGTTTACTGCTTTATCCAAGAAATGCCTCTGTAGTTATTAAAAAGGAAACACTTATTACCAGTTTAAAATCTTATGGAATAAAGACACTATCACATATGATAAGCTTCTATGCTGATAAGAGCAGTGCATAGCTAATACTTGAATTCTGGTTCCAGGTTATCTTGACTCCACACAACTTTGCAGTCTCTTGCAAGCCCTTGTATAATTGATACGGAGTTGAGTTCAGTTGTCTGATTCTTGTTAACACCTGTGTGTGACTTTGTGTTGTGTGATCCAGGGCAAGTCACTTTCTCTCTGTTACTTGTTCCTCAACTCTAAAGTAGTGAGATGGTGGTGAGGTTGTCTGACTTCAAAGATATAAGAGAGGTAACTTCCTGGCATGGTGTTGGGACACAGTAAGCCATCACTAAAGACCACCTGTTGTCATGATTTTCCTTCCTTCTTCCCCTTCATCCTGTCAAGCCCTTCCCCGCTTTAGAGATTTTCTGTTCCCGTTGACAAATCTTTAGCTATTTCCAGGGAAAATATTTCATCTTTCATATCATAGCTGAAATGCTTCTCCTTGGAAAATCCTTCCAATCATTTCATCTAAAGGAGAGGTATCCATTCACGATCTCCATAACGTTTTTACTTTTTTGTTACCTCCAAATCAGTCACCGTGTTTTTAAAAACATTTTTCTTCCAATTTAGTTTGTTTTACTTTGTGTATTTGTTTTTCATGTCTAATGTAGGCATTAGACACTGTGCCTGCTCTGTTCACTAACATTTCTAAATAGTATGGTAGAGTGCCTAATATAGATAGTTAATATTCATGAAATAAATGAATTTTCAATAAGAAATAGGATAACTCTCCTTTTAGAAATTTTGATAGTGGTGCCTGAGCAGAATTTTCACCTTTTCAAATCAAGTGGTAAGTCCCATCTGGCAGTTCTTATTTAGAAATCTCACCAGAATTTGAGATAAGAAAAATAGAAATATAGTTGTTCTAATTCTTCAGAGAAACTTGCAACTGAGACGTGACTCTAGAGAAGATTGTGAAGGTGCCAGCTATCAGCAAGAAAAGGGTCCTCTTTTCTCCAGAATTAACTCTTCAAAAACAGTTCTTAGAAAATCATGGTTTTTGTTTCAGTGTTTGGAGTCATTATTTATTCATTCAACACACACATAATCATTTTGTTCTATCTGAGAGCTTAGACAACAACTGAACAAAACAGAATTCATGTTACAGAGTGATGGAAGGACATAGATGTTTTTTTTAAAAGAATATTGAAGAGTTCCCAAGCAAAGACTTCAAGGAGGTGGTCCATCTATTGAAATTCATTTTCTGTTCCTTTCCTTTGAAGAAGACTCACCATGTGCTCTGCTACATAGGATAAGTCAAAGTCCTGCTATATTCTGTATTTTCCCACTTCTGTCTTATTCTTTTCACTGGCTTCCTTCATCCAGAATGGATTTTTCATCTTCCCACTTCTCTGCCATTATCCTGGTTCAGCTACAACTAGGGGTTACCTGACTTCCCACAAAATCCTCCCTCATCCTATGCTCCTTCAGGTATTATCTACAGATTAGTCAGAACTATATTTGTTACTGAGCATGTCACTCAAATACTTAAAATTCTTTAAAAACTCCTCTTTCTTTGGGTATTAAAGAGGGCACGTTCTGCATGGAGCGCTGGGTGTTATGCACAAACAATGAATCATGGAACACTACATCTAAAACTAATGATGTAATGTATGGTGATTAACATAACAATAAAAATTTAAAAAAACCCTCATCTTTCTTTCTGGTGATAAAAGACAAAAGATTAACATAGCCCTGGGCCACCTACCACTGACCACCCCCCAGCAGCACCTCATGGTCTGTCATTTGCCAATTGTCTATCTTTCAAGTTCTTCACCATACCATACCATGCTCCGCCTCTGCCTGAAAGACTCTTCTCACACCCAGCCAACCACTTTCTTACATGAGCCCTGCTGATCCTGAAAAGTTAGCTCACAATTCACCGCCCTAAGAAATCCATCACCGGGCGCCTGGGTGGCTCAGTTGGTTAAGCGACTGCCTTCGGCTCAGGTCATGATCCTGGAGTCCCTGGATTGAGTCCCGCATCGGGCTCCCTGCTCAGCAAGGAGCTTGCTTCTCCCTCTGACCCTCCCCCCTCTCATGTGCTCTCTCTCTCTCATTCTCTCTGTCTCAAATAAATAAATAAAATCTTAAAAAAAAAAAAAAAAGAAATCCATCACCATCATCCGCTATCCTTGGGAACAGGACTGTTTTATTACATGAGCTCAAAGCACACTGAATTTCTCTTTTGTAGCACTGTATTAGATCATTGCTTCATTAGTAATTCACTGTTTGTCTTACCTTCTGTAATATTAACGAGGACAAGGACAGTTTTTATCTTGTTCACTGCTAGAATTCCACTACTTAGTATAATTTTTGCATAGAATAGATATTTAATAAATGCTTATGGAAGGATGACCTATATATTTTTATTTATGAAAGTGAATGTTTATTTAGAAAGAGAAAAGAAATAGGGTAAACATTTTAAAAGCTGACAAATACCAAATAACACAAAATACAGAAAAATAACGCAACATTTTGTTATCAACTGCCTCACATACTACCATAATATTTCTCTCCTGTGCATTTTATGTACTCCTTGATTGCCTCTTAACATGAAAATTTTGTATTTATGGATAGAAAAGAAAATTAATTTAGTCTTTTGTCTAGCCTAATGAATTTTTTTTTAACTTTTGATAACTGGGACACATAAAACATACAATTTCACACATAAATGTACTCACTTCTATCAGTTTAGGTTTTTAAACATGGGAATTTGATAAATTCTATTCAGATAACACCCCTCAAAAACATTTCATACATTTACAATTATGTATGTTACATTATCAAATATATCTTTGAAATGAAGATATTTTACCTTTGACACTGTTTTCTAATCTGCATGCTTCATAATTGGAAGAATTTTCCAAAGACTAGCTTTTTGTATTGCACATTTCACACCTAGCTTCTCTTTGATCTTCCAACTTCTAGATGGGGATGCCAGAGTACATGATTGTAGGGTAATATGGCCTCTGGCCATAAGGCTGGTGAGTCAGACTAGTGGTGGTACAAATATTTCCTAAAATCCTTCCTATCCCTGCATGTTATAGCTAATAATAACTCTACATGGAAGTGATCTTGAGCCCCATAAATATATCCCCATAACTCTGAATTAAATCTATTCTCCACTCAGTTCCCTCTTAGCCAAATCCTTAAAAATGACCTTCACACCACTGCAGTGCTATCTTAAAGGAAGGGAAGGCAGGAGATAAATAATACTCAATAGATAATGGCCAAACTATCTTTTTTAAATTTTATTTTAATTTAATTTAATTTTTTTAAAGATTTTATTTATTTATTTGACAGAGAGAGACACAGCGAGAGAGGGAACACAAGCAGGGTGAGTGGGAGAGGGAGAAGCAGGCTTCCCGCTGAGCAGGGAGCCCGATGCGGGGCTTGATCCCAGGACCCTGGGATCATGACCTGAGCCGAAGGCAGATGCTTAACGACTGAGCCACCCAGGCACCCAGTAAATTCTGTAAATTCTTACAATTATTTTATTATTATTTATGATGCTGTGTATGTGGTAAGGACTAAGTAAATATCTGAAAACTTGAGCTAGATCACATTAGGCAGATTTTTCCCATGCAAAATAGAGTTTTATTCTTAGTTACATATTATTTTGACCATGAGCTTCTTACCCACTAAACATATTCCAACATTTAAAGAAATAAAGGGCAAAACTAAACCTCAATTTATTTATTTTTTTTAAAAAATTTTATTTATTTGAGAGAGAGGATGAGAGAGAGAGACAGAGAGCGCAAGAGGGGGGAGGGTCAGAGGGAGAAGCAGGCTCCCCGCTGAGGAGGGAACCCGATGTGGGACTTGATCCTGGGACTCCAGGATCATGACCTGAGCCGAAGTCGCTTAAACTGAGCCACCCAGGTGCCCTTAAACCTCTATTTAAAACAGAGAACAAGGATTGCAAATGTTTTCTGGATAGGGCCAGATAATAAATAATTCAGGCTTACTCAACTCTGTTGTTGTAGCATGAAATCACCTATAGATGATACGTAAACTAATGAGTGTGGCTGTGTTCCAGTAATTTTATTAACAAAAGCAAGAGATAGGCTATATTTGGTCATTATTTGACACTTTCAGAAGATTACATACTCACCTAAATAAAGCTCAAGCCCATTCAATTACAAAAATATGTTCCCTTTTTCTTTCCCCTCTTATCAGATTCAGGTTCTAATTATGTTTGATTAACATCACTTGTTGAATGTTTTAGTTGTGTAATGAAATTACCCACCAACTTAGACACGCTATTCCCATTTTTATATATCCCACATAGGACATCTACAGAAATGTAACTTTTCCATTCTGATTATAATTATTATACATACAAGTTTCTTCTTCAACTTAATTATGGATTCAAATCTGTGGGATAAGACTTAATGACAGCTCTCCTTACAGAATAGAAACAGAGCACACTAGTTTGTTTAAACTTGTGGAAAACATCAATTCCGTATCAACTTGTCAATTGCACCCATTTACCCCTCTTTCATCTCAGCCACATAATTTATTTTGGAAGCTTCGTTGTTTCTATTTTACTGAATTCTCATTTCTTAGATCCACTGCCATACAGTAGCAGCTTTTAATAAAGTTTCATTCCAAAAATGCCACACACGATGAAAAAGAGTACAGAAAATAACAAAAAAAGAGGAATTCAGTGACAGTCAGTGATTCCTACACTCCTGGGCAAGACTGGGAAGTCAGTCTTCTACGTGGCAGAAATGGTGACACTATTACATTTCTTATAAGAGAAAAGGATTCCGATCACCATGATTCACCCCACTTTTGTAAAAATGCCATTTTTAATGGAGATTTCTTTTGCTAAGTTATAGTAAGCTATTAAAATAAGGACATTTTCCCTAATGATGTGTGATAGGAATTTTTGTCCTTTTTATCATTAATAATTATAAAAATTAATGAATTTACTTTCTAACTCCTGTATAGTTAACAGCATTATATTGTTTCACGAGTAAGATATAATGACTCAGCAATTCTATGCATTACTCAGTGCTCTTCACAGTAAGTGTACGCTTAATCCTCTTCACCCATTGCACCCATCCCTCCATCCACCTCTCCTTTGGTAACCATCAGTTTGTTCTCTGTAGTTGTCTGCTTTTTGTTTTGTCCCTTTTTTCTTGTTCACTTTGTTCATTTGTTTCTTAAATTCCACATATGACTGAAATCATATGGTATTGTTCTTTCTGTGACTGACTGTATTTAACATTATACTCTCTAGATCCAACCATGTTGTTGCAAATGACAAGATTTTGTTCCTTCATGGTTGAGTAATAGTCCTGGGTGTGTGTCTGTGTGTGTGTGTGTGTGTGTACACACTTCTTTATCCATTCATCTATCCATGGACACTTGAGTTGCTTCCATAATTTGGTTCTTTTAAATAATGCTGCAGTAAACATAGGGCTGCATAGATCTTCTTGAATTAGTATTTTCATATTCTTTGGGTAAATACCCAGAATTATTGGGACTGGATCATATGGTGATTCTATTTTTAATTTTTTGAAGAACCTCCATACTGTTTTCCAAAGTGGGTGCACCAGTTTGCACAAGGGTTCCTTTTTTCTCCACATCCTGGCCAATATTTGTTGTTTCTTGTGTTTCTTATTTTAGCCATTCTGACAAGTGTGAAGTGACATCTCATTCTGGTTTTGATTTGTATTTCACTGAAAATTAGTAATGTTGAACATCTTTTCATATATCTGTTGGCCAACTGTATGTTTTCTTTGGAGAAATGTCTGTCATGTTTTCTGCCCATTTTGTAATTGGATTATTTGGGGGGTTTTTTGGTGTTGTATAAGTATTTTGGATACTAACTCTTTATCAGATATGTCATTTGCAGATATCTTCTCCCATTCAGTAGATTCTCTTTTAGTTTCATTAATGGTTTACTTCACTCTGCAGAAGCTTTTTATTTTGATGTAGTCCCAGTAGTTTATTTTTGTTTTTGTTTCCCTTGCCTCAGGAGACACATCTAGAAAAATATTTCTATGGCTCATCTCAGAGATATTGCTGCCTGTGCCCTGTGATTTTTATGGTTTCATGTCTCACATTTAGGTTCTTAGGCCATTTTGAGTTTATTTTTCTATGTGGTGTGAGAATTTTGTCCAGTTTCATTCTTTTGCATGTAGCTGTCCAGTTTTCTCACCAGTTATTGAAGAACTGTTTTTCCCCATTGAATATACTTGTCTCCCTTGTGGAAGATTAATTAACCAAACAACCATGGATTTATTTCTGGGCTCTCTATTCCCTTCCATTGATCTTTGTGTCTGTTTTTATGCGAGAACCATACTTTTTTGATTACTACAACTTTGTAGTATATCTTTATATTTGGGATTATGATACCTCCAGTTTTGTTCTTTTTCAAGATTGCTTTAGCTATTCAGGATCTTTGTGGTCCATACAAATTTTATGATTATTTGATCTAGTTCTGTGGAAAATGTTGTTGGTATTTTGATAGGGATTGCATTAAATCTGGTGATTGCTTTGGTTACTATGGGCATTTTAACAATATTGATTCTTCCCATCCATGAGCATGGAATATCTTTCTTTCTTTTTTTTAAGGTTTTATCTATTTTATTTGACAGAGAGAGACAGCGAGAGAGGGAACACAAGCAGGGGGAGTGGGAGAGGGAGAAGCAGGCCTCTCGCGGAGCAGGGAGCCCGATGTGGGGCTCGATCCCAGGACCCCAGGATGACCTGAGCCGAAGGCAGACACTTAACGACTGAGCCACCCAGGCGCCCACATGGAATATCTTTCATTTGTTTGTGTCATCTTCAATTTCTTTCATCAATTTTTTATAGTTTTCAGAGTACGGATCTTTCACCTCCTTGGTTAAGTTTATTTCTAGGTATTCTTTTTGGTGCAATGGAATTGTTTTCTTAATTTCTCTTTCTGCTACTTCATTATTAGTGTATAGAAATGCAATGGATTTCTGTATATTGATTTTGTATACTGTGACCTTATGGAACTCATTTATCTAGTAGTTTTTTGGTGGAGTCTTTCAGATTTTCTATATATGGCATCATGTCATCTGTAATTAGTGAAAATGTTACTTCTTCCTTACCAGTTTGGATGCATTTTATTTCTTTTTGTTGTCTGATTGCTGTGGCTAGGACTTCCAGTACTATTATGAATAAAAGTGGTGAGAGTAGACATCTTTGCCTTAATCCTGATCTTAGGGGAAACACTTGCAGTTTTTCACCACTGAGTATGTTAGCCGTGAGTTTTTCATATATGGCCTTTATTATGTTGAGGTATGTTCCCTCTAACCCTACTTTGTTGAGGTTTTTATCCTAAATGGATGTTGTCAAATGCTTTTCCTGCATCTGTTGAAATAATCAGATGGTTTTTATCCTTTCTCTTTTTGATGTGAAGTATCATGTTGCTTGATTTGCAGATATTAAACCTAAGAATAAATCCCACTTGATCATGGTAAACAGTTTTTTTTTAAATGCATTGCTAGAATCTGGTTGTTAATATTTTTGTTGAGGATTTTGGCATGTATGTTCATTAGAGATACTGACCTGCAATTCTCTCTCTTTTTTTTTTTTTGGTAATGTCTTATTCTGATATTGGTATCAGGATAATTGCTGGCTTCATAGAATGAATTTGGAAGCTTTCCTTTTCTATTTTTTTGAATAATTTGTGAGGATTAGGTATTTACTGTTCTCTAAGTATTTAGTAGAATTCACCTATAAAGTCATCTGGTCCTGGACTTTTGTATCTGGGAGTGTTTGATTACTAATTCAAGTTCATTGATGACAATCATTCTGTTCAAATTTTCTATTTTTTCCTGATTCAGTTCTGGGAGGTTGTTTGTTTCTATGAATTTATCCATTTCTTCTAGGTTTTCCAATTTGTCGGCACATAATTTTTCATAATATTCTCTTATAATCCTTTGTACTTCTGTGTTGTTGGTTGTTATTTCTCTTCTTTCATTACTGATTTGTTTATGTGAGTTCTCTCTCTCTTTTCTCTTTGATAAGTTTGGCTAAAGGTTTATCAATTTTGTGGATCTTCTGAATGAACCACCTCCTGGTTTCATTGATCTATTGTATTGTTTTTGTAGTTTCTATTTCATTTATTTCTGCTCTAATGTTTATTTCCTTCCTTTTACTGGTTTGGTTTTTGTTTATTGTTTTTTTAGTTCCTTTGGTGTAAAGTTGGGTTGTTTATTTGAGATTTTTCTTGCTTCTTGAGGTAGGCCTATATTGTTATATACTTTCCTCTTAGAACAGTTTTTACTGCATCCCAAAGTTTTTACTACATTCATTGTGTTTTCATTTTCATTTGTCTACATATATTTTTTTATTTCCTCTTTGATTTTTTTGGTTGACTCATTCATTGTTTAGTAGCATGTTGTTTAACCTCCATGTATTTGTGTTCTTTCCCAGTTTTTTTTTTCTTCTTATTGTGGTTGATTTGTAGTTTCATAGCATTGTGGTTAAAAAAGATGCATGGTATGACTTCAGTCTTTTGAATTTGTTGAGACATGCTCTATGTCCTAATATGTGTTGTATCCTGGAAAATGTTCCATGTACACTGGAAAAGAATGTGTATTCTGCTGTTTTAGGGTAGAATGTTCTCAATATATCTGTTAGATGCATCTGGTTCAATGTGTCATTCAAAGCCACTGTTTGCTCATTGATTTTCTGTTTAGATGATCTATCCATTGATGTAAATGAAGTGTTAAAGTCCTCTACAATTACTGTATCATTATCAATTACTTTCTTTATATTTGTTGTTAGTGCTTTAATGTATTTATATACTCCTATGTTAGGTGCATAAATTTTACAATTGTTATATCTTCTTGTTGGATTGTTCCCTTTATGATTGTATAGTGTTCTTCTTTGTCTCTTGTTACAGTCTTTGTTTTGAAGTCTATTTTGTCCAATATAAGTATTGCTACCCTGGCTTTTTTTTTTTTACTTCCTTTTGCATGATAAATGCTTTTCATGCCTTTACTTCCAAACTGCATGTGTCCTTAGGTCTGAAATGAGTCTCTTGTAGGCAGCGTATAGATGGATCTTGCTTTGTCACCCTGTCTTTTGATGGAGCATTTGGTCTATTTACATTCAAAGTTATTACTCATAGGTATGTACTTATTGCCATTTTGTCACTTGCTTTATAGTTGGTTTTGTAGCTCTTTGTTTCTTTCTTTGCTCTCTGCTCTCACAGTCTGCTGGCTTTCTTAAGTGATGGACTTAGATTCCTTTCTCTATTTTTTGCATATATATTATTACTTTTTGATTTGTGGTTACCTTTAGATTTATATATAATATGCATATGCAGTCTATATTAAGTTGATGGTCACTCAAGTTTGAGCCCATTCTTTACTTCTCTCCCCACCCCACATTTTAGGTATATGTTGTTACACTTTACATCCTTTTATTTTGTAACCCCCTTGACTGAGTTTTATAGATATACTTAATTTTATTGCTTTTGTTCTTTCTGCTCTCCTTATTCCTGTTTATGGTCTTTCCTTTCCACTTAAAGAGTCCCTTTTAATATTTCTTGTAAGGCTGGTTTAGTGGTGATGAACTCCTTTAACTTGCTGGATAAAGTATTCTTGGTAGCAGGTGTTTTTTAATTTCAGTGTTTTGAATATATTATGTCACTCCCTTCTGGCCTACAGCATTTCTGCAAAAAAAAAAAAAAAATCAGCTGATAGCCTGTGTGGTTTCCCTTTTACGTAACTATTTTCTTTTCTCTTGCTGCTTTTAAAATTATCTTTATTCACTACTCTTTATCATTTGAATTGCTATGTGTCTTGGTGTGGACCTCCTTTGGTTGATTTTTTTGTGGGGCTCTCTGTGCCTCCTCAATCTAGATTTCCATTTCCTCCCCCAGATTTGGGCAGTTTTCAGCTGTTATTTCTTCAAATAAATTTTCTGCCCCCTTTTCTCTCTCTTCTCCTTCTGGGATCCCTACAATGCAAATGTTACTATGCTTGATGGTGTTGCTGAATTTCCTATGTCTATTTTCATTTTTTATTATTTTTTCTCTCTCCTGTTCAGGTGGATTGTTTCCCCTTAGTCTGTCCTCCATTTAGCTTATCTGTTCTTCTGCTTCTTCTAGTGTACTATTTTTTCCATCTAGTGTACTTACTTTCACTTATTGAGTTCTTCATCTCTGATTGGTTCTTTTTTATGTTTCCTCTCTCTTTGTTGAAGGTCTCATTGAGGTCTTCCATTCTTTTCTCAAGTTCTCTGACCATTACTTCAAATTTCTATCAGGAATATTACTTAACTCCATTTTGTGTAGCTCTCTTTTTTTTTTTAAAGATTTTATTTATTTATTTGATAGAGACACAGCGAGAGAGGGAACACAAGCAGGGGGAGTGGGAGAGGGAGAAGCAGGCTTCCCGCCGAGCAGGGAGCCTGATGTGGGACTCGATCCCAGGACCCTAGGATCATGACCTGAGCTGAAGGCAGACACTTAAGGACTGACCACCCAGGCACCCCTTGTGTAGCTCTCTTGCTGTGATTTTGTCCTGTTCTTTCATTTGGGGCACATTCCTCTGTCTTCTCATTTTGTCTAACTCTCTGTGTCTGTTTCTATGTGTTAAGAAAGTCAGCTATGTTTCCTGCTCTTAAAAGTAGTGACCTTCTGAAGAACAGGTCCTGTAGTGTCCTGCAGTACAATGTCCCTTGTTCACCAGGACCTGGCACTTCAGGGGTGTTTCCTGTGTGTGTTGTGTGTACTCTATGGTTGTGGCTGAAGTTGCTTTTGCCTTTAGTCCAGTTGTCTGCACTGGCTCTTTTTGTCTATTGTAGGGAAAGTTTCATCCCTCTCTTGTTAGTGGACCAGTCTGGGCTACCTTAGGTTTGACTTGTGTCAGACCAGGTGTTTGCCAGAAATGCAATAGCAGGGAACTGCATTGTGCTTTCCCTGTCTTGTCCCCTCAGAAGCTTTTTTTGGTAGGTTGGGCCTGAAGTCAGAACCAGTGTCTGCTGGCAGCCCATTGCTGGGCCTGCAGTTGAACTAGTGTGTATGGTTATCTTCCCCTATCTCTGGGGCAAGAGTCATTTTGGAGTGGTACTGGCCCCTGTCAGGGCTAGAGCACTGCTTTGGATGTGCTCTGGTCAAGGGCACTTGCCGGGTGTGGAGGGGGGGAAATCCATAGGACAATGCAGGGGCAGGGCAGGTGGTGCCAGCAAGGTCAGCCCTGGTCTGCTGGGAAGGGGACCTGTACCCACCTGGGAAAATTCCTGCCTAGGCCACCAGGTTGGAGGTGGCAGATCCACAGAAGCACCCAGGGTCTGGGCGCACTGTTAGCAAGTTAGATAGAGAGTGTTGGAGCTATGCTCATTCCCACAGATGTCCTATATTTAGGCTGAGGGGTGGGAGAGGGAAATGGCACCTTCCAGCTCATTTTTCTTAAAGTCTCCCAATGATCCCTGCCAGTACATGCTTTGAAATTAGTAAATAAATTTCCCTCCCATTTACCCCAGGCATTTTTCTATATCTCAGCAGAACTGTTTGTTGTGCTGTCTCTTTAAGAGTGGGCATTCTGGGGAATCTGTCCTCTAGGCTCTCCCCTGATGTTTAAAGTTATAGGTGTTAAGCTCCCCTGATTTTTAGGCCTCTCTGGTTTTCAAAGCCAAATGTTACGCTGATTTGTCTTCACTGTGTGGTTACCCTATGCCTGGGATGCCTGGTAAGGGTGTCTGGTCCTCTCTCCATGGCCATTATACCCCTTCCTCCCATGGACAGCCCCAAGGGTCCATTTGGCTCTTTACTTCATCTCAAGGGTCCAATGGCCTCTTTTCTATGCTTAGCTGTGGAGGTTCTGTTTTGCCACTTTTTGGGTCATTTTCTGGGTTATTTACACTGATGTGGCTATTTATCTAGTTGTATCCATGGGACAAGTTAAACTTAGAAGCCTCCTATTCCACTATGTTCTCTGGAAGTCCTTAATAATTTTTTATGCATTATACATACATTATTAAACCCATCTATACTACAATGAATCATAATAATTCTGTTGTTATATTGTCAGACTTTTTTATCATTAGCACTAGCTTTTAAAAACATAAAATAGGATTAAAATATGAAATATAAACCCTAATCCATAAAGTACATTGTCTTAGAAAAATTAAACCACTTGTATATGAGCCAACTGTTTATACTAACATAACTTTTATAACCCAGATGCTTTTTATACTATAGTTATATGTTCCACAGGCAAATTGTTTGTTTGATATGAGAACAGTTCAAACAGTTTAACTATTGAACTGAGTGATCCATTAAGAAAAGAAATTTTTTTTGAGAAGAGAGGCACCTGGGTGGCTCAGTTGGTTGGGTGTCTGCCTTCGGCTCAGGTCATAATTCTGGGGTCCTGGGTTTGAGTCCCACAATGGGCTCCTTGCTCGGTGTGAGTCTGCTTCACCCTCTACCCTTCCTCCTGCTTGTGATCACTCTCTCTCAAATAAATTAAAAAAAAAAAAGAGAGAGAGACAGGCATCAGCAAAATGGACAAATTAGATATACCTCATATGTATCTTCCCCTTAACAATAATAATTTGGAATCCATCTGTAGACAAATATGCTTTCATGGAAGCTTTGGGACCCAGATAGAAGAATATGAAATGCTGGTGTAGTCCAAGACCAAGGAGAGCCATTTTGAGCAGGCAGCTTGAAACCAAGCAGCTAACTCACAGAATGGTCCAGCTACAGAAAAGAAATAGCTGTGTTCTTCCTGACAACTCCACTGCAAACTCATTTGGATTTGGGTCTGTCACCAATACCATACACCAAGGGACCAGGGAGGAGTCATTCCTACCTACACATCAGGTAATGGACATAGGGTCCTTGGTACTGGCTGTGGACTCTGAAATGCCCCCCAAAACTGGCTCTAATCCTTCTTGGCCATGGTCTGGAAGCTCCTGGAGATAAGTCCCCAAACTTGATCAGACTTTAAATTCTGAAAGGACCCTGTCACTGGGCTCCAGCCTGTTCCAGCCACAGTCCTGGTGGCACAGGAACCCTGCAGGAGACATTCCCATCTGTGCCCTTGGGATCCTGAAGGGGCATATAATAGGCATCACCCCTTCCCAGCCAGAGTGCCATAACTGGCCTGTTGGCACAGGAACCAGGCAAGAGAAGCTCCTATCTACATCCCTGGAGATTTTGAGAAGTCCCTGCCTGTTGCTCCAGCTTCTTCATAGCCATAGTCTGCCGGCAGTCCTTAGGATCTAGGGTCCCAGCAGGGGATACTTCCAGCTGCAGCCCCAGAGATCCTGAAGAGTGCTACACTCAGCTCCAACTCTATCACAGATGCAATCCCCCAGCAGACCTGTCAGCCCCAGGAACCATTTGGAAATACTTTGTCTGCCCTCACAGAGATCCTGAAAGGACCTATACTTGCCACCAGCCCCTCCATGTCATGGTCAGGGAACAATCCAGCTCTCCCACAGACCTGAAAGGAGACACACTCATCGGTGCCTCAAGAGTGAGGTCTGTAGACCTCACACTTGGCCTTGGAAACTGAAACAGTCCTGGCACTTGGTTCCAAATTTCACCTGTGGTCCAGGGCCATTATTGCCCATCCAATTACTAGGCCATGGACCTGGCAAGAACCACGTAATCTTCACATCTGGTAATAGGCCCACTGTCTGAGGACCCTGAAAACCTCAGTGCCACCCTACTGAACAAGGTAATGAGGGAAGTCCCATCTACCCAGTGACCAGATAGGATCCATGCCTGCCTGAGTCCCTTGTAACATGCCCACCAACTGCAGACCCTGCCACAGACCCATCTACAGCCTCATCACAGTTTCTGATCCAGCTTGCCTGTGATTCCAGAGATAATTGCATTCACCCAGGGAACAGACAGGAGAAGGTCATTACCTGCTGAAATCAGTCTGTAAAGAAAGGAAGAGGTGTTCACTCTCTCAAATTCACGGGGTAGAATAGAGTCCAGAAATAAATGCCCTCATATGGGGTCAACTAATATCTTACAGGGGAGCCTAGATTACTTGACAAAATATAGTTTTTTTCAATAAATGGTTTGGGAAAACTGGATATTCACAAGCAAAATAATGAAATTGAATCCCTGTCTTACACCACTCACATAAATTAACTTGAAATGGATTAAAGACTTAAATGTAAGACTGGCAACCATAAACCTCCCAGAAGAAAACATAGGGAAAAAGCTCCTTGACATTGACACTGGCACTGATTTTTTGGGTATGACACACACACAAAAAAACAAAAAAACAAAACAAAACAAAAACAAACACAAAAAGCAAAAAAAGTAAAAATAAACAAGTGGGACTACATCAAACTAAAAACCTTCACAGCAAGAGAAAGAGTCAACAGAATGAAGTGAGATAATCTGGAATGAGAGGCTTCTAAGGGAATTAAAAGAAAATAAAATAAATCAGGCAGCGAAAGAAATACAGTATGATCTCATTTATATGTGGAATCTTCAAAAAAAATGGAAAACTCATAGAAATAGAGTAGAATAGTGATTTCTAGGGATTGGTGGGTGAGGGGAAAAGGGTGATATTGGTCAAAGTGAACAAACTTCCAGTTATAAAATGAATATTGGAATCTAATATTCAGTATTGTGATTATAATTAATAATACTGTATTATATGATTGAAAGTTGCTAAGAAAATAGATTCTCACCACACACACATAAATTGTAATTATGCGGGTTAATGGATGTATTAACTAACCTTATTGTGGTACTCGTTTCCAATATATATATATCAAACCATCACATTGAATACCTTAAACTTACACAATGGTATATATCAATTATATTTCAATAAAGCTTGGAAAAATAATACATCATTTTCATTTTTATCTATAAAGGAATATGCACTAAATAATTTTATCCAAAAATTGTTATTAAAATTATTTTTATTATAAATATAAGATTTGATGACTATGACAAAATTTTAACATATGAACTAAAGGACAGGATTAAGAATATTTGGCAAATGGGCGCCTGGGTGGCTCCGTTGGTTAAGCAACTGCCTTCGGCTCAGGTCATGATCCTGGAGTCCCGGGATCGAGTCCCGCATCGGGCTCCCTGCTCGGCAGGGAGTCTGCTTCTCCCTCTGACCCTCCTCCCTCTCATGCTCTCTGTATCTCATTTTCTCTGTCTCAAATAAATAAATAAAATCTTTAAAAAAAAAAAAAGAATATTTGGCAAATATATTTTCAGCACTAACATCTAACTCACAACTATGGAGAATCCCAATTTGTTTATAATTCTGGATTTTGAAATGACAGAGAATTACTTTGTATGAATAGTTGTCGACCTTTGCAAAAGTTTCTTTTAATTGTATTGCATCAATTTTTAAGTTATTCTGAGTTATAAAACTTAAAATATTATTATATTTTAAATATAATTTTAAGATATGGTGCTGCTTCCTGCCATTGGAAAGTCATTTTATTAGGAATAGTTCAAAACAGAGTTAAATACATTTGCATTTGCATGTATCCTAGATTACATAAAGTAGAAAGCTGTAGTAAGGAAGGGTGGATTTGTCTCTTCTTGAATCTTTCTTCCAAAATCCTTTATTGATTGGATACCTGAATCCATGGAAATGTTAATGTTTAATTATGTTTTCATAATATGTAATTTTTGCTTAAAAGCAGTAATATTTCAGTATTGTGTAAATTCTCTAAGCCTCTGAAATGATGTAAGAGACTGTAACGCCTCATTCAACACTAAGGGAATATGGCTGAATAAATCATGGAACATTTAAATGGACTTATTCAGTTATAACAATAGCCTATTTCCACACCATTCCTTAGATTAGTCGTATATATATTCAAGCATATTATTAAGCACATCTAAAACAATGCTTTCAAATAAGTGATATTAAAGCATACAAAAACAAGTTACACTATAAAATAACCAACCTGCCTTCGAATTAATACTCTATAGTTTCAGAATGGGAAATTAGGAGCGTTTTTTCCTGAGCATTTAACATACATTTTCAAATACAATATATATAGTACCTGTTGAAAATTTAGCAGATAAACATTGTGTGGATTTCAGAAGTATGGATGAAAAATAAAAACAATGTAAACAGAATTTTATTCTTCAAAGATATAAATATTGCTTCGGGTGAAAAAAATTTTATTACATATGAGAACTATTGGGTTCAATTATGAGCTGCAAAAGTAAAGCTGTCTTCTCTAATAGTATAGATTATTCTTTATTTTTTAACATTTTTTAAATTTTGTTATGTTAATCACCATACATTACATTATTAGTTTTTGATGTAGTGTTCCATGGTTCATTGCGTATTATTTGAATGTATAATAATAAATATTTTTATCATCTTGGAAAATATGTCTATTTTCAACATATTTATTGTAGGAGTGCTTTGCTTGTTAATTTTGTTGTATCTATGGAAATATTTAAATTCTAAAGAAGAATAGTTTTTTGGTAAGTGCTTTTTTTTTGTTTCTAAAGTCAATCCTTTTAAAAAATTTATATCACTGTAATTGAAATGTTCTTTGTTTTGCAAGACATCAGGGCATCCAGCAAGCAACCCTAACATTCCTTTTACAGATTTGCATTACATTCCATCCAAAGATATATTTAAATTGTCAGTGAAGTCTAACAATTGTTAATACATTTTACTTAATATTTAATTTTGCTTAAGTATATCTTATGGACCTTCTAGTTTGATTTTATTATAAGCATTTTATTGTTAATATTCATTAGTATAATTATGATAATTGCTGATTATTAATATCTATCTCTAGTGAATCCTCATGTGAGACAACTTCAAAGATCTTGTACTTAATATTGGTTAATTTTTCTGTTTCCTCCCAGAATACCATGTATGTGGATTGAATTATGTTCCCCAAAAAAACATATTGATGTCCTAACCTTAAACACCTGTGAATTGGACCTTATTTTGAAATAGGGTCATTGCTGATGTAATCAACTTAAGACAAGATCATTCTGTATCAGAGTAGGCCCTAGTCCAATATGTCTGTGTAAGAAGGAGGAGGAGAAACGCAGTGACAGATGCAAAAGGAGAACACCATGTAACCACAGAGGCAGAGAATGGTATTTCTAAATGGAGAATAATACAAAGAAAACAGTTTTTATCAAGTGAACAGATACTAAGGTTCTGTGGGTAATATCAGTCTAAAATATTTGTAATTAAAGTCCTATAAATGGAGGAAAGATAATGTAGCAGAAAAATAGTATTTATAGAAATAATGGCGAAAATTAGGAAAAAATCTGATGAGATGTAAATTGACAGATTCAAGAATGTCAGAAAATACCTGAGAGTGGAAAAAAAAAAAAAAAGAACCCCATGCCTAGGCAAAGCATAATCAAGCAACTAAAAATCAAAGATGAAATTTTCAAAGCATTGAAAGAAGTATGATACTTTAAGGATAACATCAGTTCAAAAATCCGTAGACAAGTCATCAGAAATTGTGTAGGTAATGTAATAGCATCTTTAAATTGCTGCAGGAAAAACAAAAACAGGGTGCCCAGGTGGCTCACTGGGTTGAGCGTCTGCCTTCAGCTTGGGTCAGGATCTCAGGGTCCTGGGATGGATCCCAGTGTTGGGCTCCCTGCTCAGCGGGGCATCTGCTTCTCCCTCTCCCTCTGCCTCCCTCCTGGGCTCATGCTCTCACTTTTTCACTCTCTCTCTCAAATAAAGAAAATAAAATCTTAAAAAAGAATAACAAACACCCAAAACTGTTGAACCAAGGATGATATCTCCAGTGAGAATAGCTGAAAGAATATGGTAGAATAAAGACATTTTTAGACTATAAAAATCATAAATAATAACTAACAGAATTCATCGTCAGCACACCTACAGTACAAGCAATGCTAAAGGAAGCTCTTTAGGCTGATGAAAAATGATACAAGATGAAGCTATTCTTAGATAGGTGGATACAGCTTAGTGCTGATAAATTTATAGCTGTAATCTTTATATTAGGCTAGAATATAGGTCTAAAATTAAAAACTGAAGTTGCCACATTTAAAAGCTAGAAAAAAGACAGACAAAAATGCCTAGAAAAGAGTAATAATACATATATGTGGAAACAAAAACAATACAGGAAATTACCATAGACCAAAATTGATCTATTGAAGTAGTCAACAAAATTGGTTGTGATGCCACCAAGATGGTGACAGGTTGTTCCTGACATCTCCTCACAAGAACAACTAACAACTCTCTAAGAACAAGGAACCACTGAGAGAATCCCACAACACTGGACTGTGGCAGAAGCACCTTGTGCACCACAGAGACCAAGACAGACTGCAATAGAAGGTAAGAGAATAGCTCCATGTTGACCATATGGCCTATCTCCCAGGCCAGCACAGTACCATGCTGAGAGGTCTCCTCTGTGGGAAGTGGGAAAAGAGAAACCAAGGAGGACACCCAGCTCCCCAGCCCCCAGCAATGTGGGTCACTTTGCTGGAGTCCTCACTCTGATATTCGATCACTGGGCATGGCAGAGGAATCTTCCTGGGCCATCCACTGGGAATGTGACTGTGATGGAGAAGGGGGTTGGGGCTTGCAACAGCCAGGACACAGATTTGGCAGATGGTGTCCATACCCGCAGCGCCCAAGGAGTGATCGCAACCTGGGGTCTTGCTCTGCAAAACCAAGTCAAGGGCACACATCACCTCATCTCTCAAGGATGTTGGTTGTAAACACAACCATGAGATATGGTTCTGGTAAAGAAGGATTAGAGATCTAGGATCATGAGAGACCTATGGGAGATTGTGTCTCCGAACATAAAGGTGGAAGTGGAGTAATGGCATAGAGCTAACTGATCAGTAACTGAACTAAGTGTCAAAAAGTAGATCCACATAAATATTGAAACAGTATATGATGCCAGATTTGGTATTACAAATAAAAAGTTGGAAAATAAGGATCCAACAAATAAATGGTGCTAGTAAATTGGTTATCTGTGTAAGGGAAAATGAAATTGGATCCTTACTTTATATTGTAAAATCAATTCCAGAGGAAATAGAACACTTTATAAGATAAACTATTTTAAATTTAGAAGACATGTAGGAGAATGCTTTTATGATTGAGAAGGGTAGAGAAGGATTTTTTAAAATATTTTTTTCAATATTTTATTTATTTGAGAGAGAGTGTATGCATATGCACAAACTGGGGGGGGGGGGCAGAGGCAGTGGGAGAAGCGGACTCCCTGCTGAGCAGGAAGCCCCACTCAGGACTTGATCCCAGGACTCCTCTGGGATCATGACCTGAGCCGAAGATAAACGCTTAACCGACTGAGCCACCCGGGTGCCCTGAGAAGGATTTCTTAAGCAGACATTTCATAAAGCAATTTTTGGTAAGCATTAATATATTATAATGAACATACTTTGTTCATCAAATGATAGAACCAAAATGAAAAGACTCAAAGTGTCTTCACAATTTAAAAGGATATATTCATAGTAATTTCAGAGAACGAAAGTCCAGAAATATGAAATGAATTAATGATTTGTCATGAACCACAATGTGAAGAGAGAGAAAGGCTGAAGAGAGAGGGAGAGAGTGCTGAATAAAAGCCATGCAGGGGCATTTTACACAGAAGAGACCACATTTCGAGAATGAACATAGGTTCGAGTGCAGCCTCTTCAGTAATCAGGGGACTATAGATTAAAACCACAACACCTACTTTTTCATACTTTCCATACCGACAGAAATTAAGAAGTCAGAGACTTCATAGAATTCATAGAATTCTGGGGCAGTTTATCCTGTTTCAAACACACGAACTCTCATTACGTAGCAAATAGAAATCATATGTAGCATATAAAGTCTTGTACATATGGGGAAAATGCATCCCCTTGTGCATGAGACTATATAAGCAGTATCACTTCTAAAGTAAAATACTGGCCATGATTCAAATGTCCAGTGACAGTAAAATAAAGAAATCGTAGTATATCCACATAATGGGATAATATACCACAGTGGAAGTGAGGACACTAGAGTTACATGACTTAAAATGGATTTATCTGGGAGAAAAATGAGTAGAAGATGGTATAGTCACAGAAGAAAATAGACCATATAATTTTATTTATATCATTTTTTAAAAACAGTTTCATCTATTGTTTATCATGAGTTAAAAACTTCAGAGCAAATACTAAAATAACACAAAGTTCGGGCGCCTGGGTGGCTCAGTTGGTTAAGCGACTGCCTTCGGCTCAGGTCATGATCCTGGAGTCCCAGGATCGAGTCCCGCATCGGGCTCCCTGCTCGGCAGGGAGTCTGCTTCTCCCTCTGACCCTCCTCCCTCTCATGCTCTCTGTATCTCATTCTCTCTGTCTCAAATAAATAAATAAAATCTTAAAAAAAAATAAAATAAAATAAAATAAAATAACACAAAGTTCAAGACAATAAAACCTTCAGTGGGAAGAGGGTACTTCCATGGTATTTGTATATTCTTTACTCTGCTTGGAACTGGTTTCATGGGTGTTTCTTTTGCAAACAATCATAAAAATCTTGTCTCCACATACGTTATACAGTCTCTCTTTTGTGTCAGTAGATTACAAGGAAGTAAAGAAGGGTCCAGTGAATGATGAGCAGGGTGAATAAATCATACATAGCCATATTTTTGTAATATTTTTGAACACGAAAAATAGAAAAAAAAACGGTTTTCAGGCAGTAAAACAATATAAACCTTAAAAGAAACATGCCACTAAAATGTAATTAGATAACTGTCGCATCCGATGAAAAGTAGATGACAATACAGCAACTCTTGGTGTACTAGAAAAACATAGAATTATATGGTAATTAAATATACATAGAGATGTTGCCTCTATCCCATATTCACTTTGTGGAAAAAAAAATTTTTTGAGAAACTGCTTAAGCAAAATAAAAATCATATCAAAACATGGGAGACATTCTTTGCAATAAACATTAGAACCAACCAAGCAATGATATGAGAGAGAAATTTACTAGCCAAACTAGTATTTAAAGTGTTATTTGACATAAATTTGGAAAGAGCTCATTTAGCCCACGAAGACTATCTTTGAAAAGTGGAATTCTTTTTATTTAAAATATGGGGTGAGCAGGGGCACCTGCGTGGCTCATTCGGCTAAATGTCTGCCTTTAGTTCAGGTCGCGATCTCAGGGTCTTGGGATCAGGTCCCATGTCGGGCTCCCTGCTCAGCAGGGAGTCTGCTTCCAACCTCTGTGTTGTGCTCTTTCTCTCTCTCTCTCTCTCTCTCTCTCAAAGTCTTAAAAACTTAAAAAATAAATAAAAGATGGGGTAAGCCAAAGCCTGAAAAATTTTAGTGATTTCAAGGCATAACAAAGATAAAAACAAAAACTGTATGATGAAGTCACGATCCAGAATAGAAAAAAAAGCAAATGGAAATGTGGCCTTATTGTCACTAGGGGTCTTATAAGAAGTAACAGGGCGTTAGCCCTGGCAACAGGAACAGAAGCCATGTCACTGTGACTACAGTCTCCAAGTTAGGACACACGTCTTGTGATACTGCTTGGGGGTGGGGGGCAGATTCCACAGTAAGTAATAATTTGCTATACTTTTTGGGAATATTAAACTGTGCCAGTACACTGTTTACAAGTCTTGGATATTCTAATTTAGGCTGCATAGAATAGAAAACTTTGAATCTTGACGAGATAAAAATTACGGTCATAGAAAATTAGATGGCAGGATTTGGAAGGTGGTTGGAGTAGGGTTAAGGAGAGAGACATGATATCCTCTTCTCACACGGTGAGGAGTTCAAAAAAATAAGAAATAGAAATGTTATGTTATATAGCTTTGTATTTCTTAATGTTTTAAGCCCCAAAATTTATATCTTGAAGCCCTAACCCCCAAGGGGGAATGGTATTTGGAGATGAGGCCATTAGAATGTGATTATAGTGAGATGAGGGCATGAGGGTGGAGTTCCCAAAATGGAATTCGTGTCTTATAATAGAGACAACAGAGAGCTGATTTACACACTCTGGCTCTCTTGCTCATACTCTTGCTCTCTCACGCTCTCTCTTCCTCTGTCTCTCTCTCCACCAGGTGAGGACACAGTGAAAAGAACTCCTGTCTGCAAGTCAGGAAGAGGGCTCTCACCAGAAACTGAATCGTCACACCTTAATCTTGAACTTCCCAGCCTCTAGAACTGTGAGAAATAAATTTCTATTGGTTAAGCTCCCCAGCCTAAGGTATTTTGTTATGGCAGCCCAAGCATAGGAAGACGATAATCTTAAGTATTTTATTTAAAACTACAAAGGTGATGAGTAGAAAAAAGTTAGATCGACAATAAAAAAAAATGTCTAAATAATAAAAGGAGAGAGAAGTGAAAATTGAAGAATTTTTTTTTTTTTAATCCAAATACTTCATTGCAGCCTGTAAATGGATAATGTCTGTTGCTGGTAAATCAAAACAGCACTGTGACCATAATATTTGGATAAAGAGTTAAGCATTGGAAGAATCAAAAATATAAATAATTGAAAATGATTGTGTCTGAAGACTACTCAGTGGAAAGAAAGGGGTAAGTTGATCCAGTCTAAATTCTTCTGTATCATTTAATTTTAAATGGTTGCATGCAGCACTTTGAATCAAAAAAGGAAAACCAAACATGCAGAATGCAGTTTTATCAATGGCATTGTGAGGGAAATTTTGCATAAACGGGGATTATAAGTCCCTGACAGTATAAGTATAAGCATTTTCTATTTCCCCTGCATCTCATCATAATACATAGCCGAGTGTTTTGCACATGGTAGGGCTTAACAAATATGGTTGACTTACAAAGTTTATGTTAATAGTGAGAGAGATGCTGCAGGGACACCACACAAGAGTTGTGATCCTTGTGGTTTACTTGGTCCAAATGCTTAGGTAAGGACAAAAAATTGATCAGTTTGGAGCCTAGCTCATTAAATTAATAATGAAGGCCAGGGATATGGGGACCATAGATTCTGTCATTTCCCTTTATAAATAAGAAAAACAATAAGGATGCTTATGACTTTAGGGGAATAAAAATATTAAAACCTAGACTTGTCTTGAGAAAGTTAACTCATCATGCACATAAAGCTGAATCAATTTTTAAATTCTATTTCTTCTTAATTGACTTTAATTGCTAATTCTTGTCAATAGGGACAAACAGACCTTGCATTTTAAATGAAATGATGCAAGCCATATTCAGTGCTGCCTTGAAATTTCCAAATCATTTCATATGCATGAAGCAATAGCTACAGTGGTCTTCGCTTCTACAGTGAAGCAAAAAGAATCACATTAGGTTCTATACTTCAGATAGTCTCTGGAAAACCCTCTGCTGAAAAATGCATCTTCCTTGAAATAGTTACCTTTTTTACTTTATGGAATTTGTCATGAGCGTACATTAAAAAATGAAAGTGATCTTAGCATCTCAGCATTATTTTTGTTTCTACTTAGCACTATTTTAAAAAAGAGGTCTCCTTTTATTGTGCATCTTTGGATAATAATCATCCTTTTTCAAACTGGCTGAAACAAATTCTCCAGGCTCCTTCCACAATATGACACCTCTGGGGCTTAGTATAAAACTGTGAGACTTAAAATCCATTATTTCTCATACAGTTATGTAGCAGGAACATACTTTTGACTGCTGCATCTTTCAAACTCCACTGATAATCTCATCTAATGCTTCGCAATTTCACTGATCAAAAAGTTGTCCACAAAGAGAAATAGGTAGCTTTGAGTATTTATTCACTGACTCAACTAAAAACAGTCAATTAAGAATGTGCGAATTGCAATCAAGCTATAATGCCAATGCTAATGTCAGTTTCTTTCCATCAAGTTTCTCTTCCTTAGCCAGAAAATCATGAAGAGACAAATAAACCTGGTAAAACCAGGCATCTGTTCTTACTGTCCCGTCTCAGGTGAATCAGCCCAAATTTGATTCCATGTGCCCCTTCCAGAAGGTGAGAGTACTTTTGTCAGTTTTTGTCCTTTAAAGATTTATTGAATTTTAGTTAAAATAGCTTCCTGCTAATTGAGCAATATGTGGGTAGAGCAAAAAAAAGTTTTGGGTAATTTAATACATGAAAGACATCACACACATTATGATGTAGAGTAGAATGGACATTTTCTTTATCAGAAAGTTCCTGATGTTTTTTACCCTTTGCATCATATTTCAGGTTCCATAAATTTGTAGGCATACATTTTATCTTTAAACATATGTTTAAAGATACATGGTATCTTTAAATACACACCCACACACATGCACACACATTATGTGCTAAGAGAGATGAACACTTTTCCTTAACTAGATTGCTTTCCTAATGTAGGTGCTCTTTATTTTTTATTTGTAGAAAATCTGCCTTTGATTTTTCCACTATTGAACATAGGTAGAGCTCACTGAGAATTGAAGTATAGGATATTCTACAAGTAAAGAACAAAACTCCACATCCAAAGAAACATTATTCTTTGAGTAAAGTTTAAGTAATATCCCTGGTGGGGTTTTTTTGCTCCTTAGTTCCTTCCATTTTTTTTATTCGTGGTGATAAAATAATTATGATGAACTCATAAAAATATATGCTTTGGTAGTGACAAAACCTGGAACAATGTCTTGATTATCATTTAAAAAAATTTTAGTTGAAACTAAAGAATTGTCTTCACAAAATGTAAGATAACAGTGCTTGGATTAATGTTAGTAATACATACCTGTAGGCACTTAGCAAAAATATTAGCTCTGAAAAAATGAACCTTTTTCTGAATGACTAAATATCCAGTCTACATCTATGATATATTTGACAATGATATTAAACAGAGCACTTTGAAACAGAAATCTGTTATTATATAGTAGTCTAAAAAGAAATGCAGACTACCAGAAAATATGTATATCATGATTCTCTTGTTAAAATAGGTTCATAATTATATCTGTTAGGTACAAATAATGAACAGAATTTCCACCAAAATGTTAACTATGATTGTCTCTGGATGGTGAACTTTTGATAAATTTTATCTTGTTTCATCGTATCTTTGTTTTTCTTTGAAAATACGTTATTGTCATAAGAAGAAAAATGATCAAAGGAAAATATTTTTCTTTGACTTCTATGAGAGTTAATGTTAAAGTTACCTTGAAATGTTGTAACATAGAATTATTATTCCCCAAAACTAAGGATACCTTTTAAAATACTCAGTTATAGATCATATAAGAATATCCTTTAGGATATCTTTAATCTAGGGTGAGGATGTTTACCGTTTGAAAGGACAACTATATCACCAAAAAAATTACCCTTGTTTTACTTCCCTCAATGCAATTCTTGATATGTGCTGGGAAAAGGGCCTCCAACAACTGTTCCTGGGGAAAGGAAGCCATGTATGCTTGGCTGCTGATATTAAAGATGAATTTCTTTTCTGAGGTCAGGATGAGTAATAATCAATTATACCATTCAGGGTTGAGTTAAAAAGTACTTGGTGTTTAGATGACCTTCCATGAGTAGTTTAGTATATTTATAAATATTTGCTGTCCGTTTGCCTTTAAAGACTGCACTTTTTCTTTACACTTTGTTTCAATTTCCTGTCACTCTCAAGTGGAGATTTTTATAATACTATATTTATCACATCTTTCCAAGATCATTTCTCTGGCTCTAAGCTTCTGGTGTATACTTCATCTCTACAGGAATCCATGTTTATGCTCTCCCCTTCCAACTTACAACAAAGTATAATATAAAAGCACTCTCAGGATAGGATATTGCATTCCTTTCTTAAAAAAATGACTAAAATTAGAGGGAATCATTGGTTTTAACATCTAAGTTAATTAGAAGGCTGGTCACGATGGAGGTTTTGAAGAGAAGCCATTTTCAGAAAATGTCAACCTCGGTCTCTTTGTTTTGTGATACAGAAGTTCAGATGGAGGAAAATATTTAATTGGTTTTTGTCATTATTTAAGCTACAGCTTACCTACAGTTCTTTGTTCTGTCCATCCTGTCTTGAATGGCTTTTATCCATCTTATTTTCTCTTTTCCTTTTGTGAAGGAATTCATGGCAACTTGAGGCTTTTCTCTGCTGTGTGAATTATGTCGATTACTGCCACCATTTTTTGCACTTTCTGCTTTTTCTTAACATCTTTGTAATTTTTATAGCCTATTATTTTTCATGAAGACAGGCAACTCAGATTCTCTTGACATGGTTATACAAGTTCTAAGATTTTTTTCCCTCATGTCACAAATAAGCCTATGATCGCTGCCTCTATAACGAGTCAAATTAAAGAATTAAAAGAGGGTAAGGAAAGAAAATCTCAATTTGGGAGATTGATAATTTAGTTTCACAACCTAATGCAAGTGAAATTTGCATTTCACTTTCTATATGCTTCAACGTATTGCCACCATTACCAGACAAAAGTGCCAGTTTCCAAAACAACTAACCAATTTAAAAGCATACCTCAGTGTTTAAATTATACATTTTAGTCCATTCTTCAGTTTATTAGGTTCCTTTTAATATGTATAGAACAGCTCTATTGCCACAAGAAGATAATGTCTGAAACTTAAATGTCCATTGGGCAACAACTATCGGCATTTTTCCTCTGTTGAGGTCATGAACCCAATTAATCCTCATTGCAGAAAGGATAAAGGAAATACCAGTGATCATACACACTAAATGTTATCCAAATCTAATCTGACAGTCATTGCTGATTGAACTTTGTATACCCTGAAGCCTAAGAGAGGAGTCTTAGCAGACATATAGATTTCTCTGTATTTTACTAATGACTACTCCAAATGCTTTTGAGCATCAGCAAAAATGGAACTGCAGTTACATGTGGGATTAATTTTTACTGCATAGGCTATATTGAGTGTGAATATCTAAAAGCATTTCATGGCTTTATAGGAGGATGTACATCATCTTTACTAAAAAGAAAGGAAAACTTGCCTGTGTTTCTCTAAACTCCTGCATATGAAATTGATAACCCATGGAATAAAATGTTAGTAAGTTCATCTTAGGAGATGATTAATTTTTTTTCCATATTTTTGGTAAGGAGGGATTTTAGTGATATAGCCTTTTTCATAGTTCTGGGGTCATGTTAACCTATAAATAAATTTTTGCTAGACTTTATATAATTACATAAAATTTTATACATGTGGTCATACATAAGATTTCAGTCGGTTGTAATTGTAGTTTATATATAATGGTATACCTACTATTTTCATGCATTCATTCCTATTACTATGAAGTCTTCAAAACCATAATTTCTAGTACAGTTCTCAAAAGTATGTTTTCTCCCGGTTTCCTTAACCTGCAGTCCATAGGTTAGAATATGTAGTAAAACACATTATACCTCAAATTAAATAATTCATGTCAAAGTGTCAAAACTAAAGTAAAAGCCTCTCTCACGACAGTTAGCCCATTCTACTATATTTCCAGTCTTCCTGATGTAGAATCTACATCCAAATTGAAAATGAAGAAGTCATTTTAAGTGCCTCCTTTGCCTTCCCCATTCACATCTAATTTTTTATAAGTATTCCCAGCTTTGGAAATGTTACTCAAATCTTCCTGCTCTTTCATCACTTGCTGTATGCTAATTATTCCTTTCCTGGATTACTGTACAACCCTCCTCAAAAGTTTTCCCTCTTCCTGGGTGTTCCTCAGTCCTCTTCACACCAGCTTTGAATTGCTTTCTAAAACATTAATCCTTACTTCTCTGCTCTTTACAGGAGAAAGGTAGCCCCTTTTCCTTCTAGAGGATAAAATTAAAACTTTTCAACATAGCCTGCAAGGTCCGTCATAATCTGGTTCCTATCCAGTTTTATTGTTGATCAATGAAACTTCTTAAATCTCAAACATCCTCAGTATGATAACACTTCCTTATTTAATGCTGCTTCTGTGGTGGACAATCCTGGAAGATGCTAATATATCATACAAAAGTCTTCACATTACGTCCAACCCCATTGGGCCTTCCTGCCCCCAGATTTTCATTCCAATCTCCAAATATCTGGCTTAGGATTCCTCATCAGGCTTTGGCAGATTCATAAGCTGTAGTGTATGCAGGGTGAAATTCCAGGAAATCTATCAGAGAATAACTCCTGGGAGACTGAAATTTGAACAGACATTTCAAAATTTTCATTGTTGGAGATATAACAGGATTCTGACCCAGCCAGAGTGAAAAGACCTTTGAGAATATCTCAGGTATTCATTTGAAAGGCTGAATGTCATAGGAGTCAAGACCATTCTTAAGAATAAGTTTTCTCCTCTAGGAGTAAGATCAAAATTGGGTAGAGACACTCCCTAACAAAACCTGTATCCAAAGCTTAAAAGGATCAAGGAATGCCACTAGTATTTTGACTAGTATCCACTGGTAATTTGATTTCCTGCCAAAACAGAATATGACATTATTTAGAGTAAGTTAAATTTTAAAGAATCTACTGAGTGTCACACATAATATAAAGTCTAAATAAAAAATTTCTGGACAAGCAAAGCAATAGGAAAAATTGATAAGCAATCTGACAATGAGACAGTAAATAACAGATTTAAGAGATGATCCAAATATTGAAGTGAGCAAAGATTTTCAAACAACTATAATAAGTTAACTAGAAGGAAAGATAGACAATATGGTTGAAAGGAAGTATTAAAAACACTATTAGAATTGACATGCAGCAATCCAACAAACCTTCTAGAAGTGCAAAATCCTACCTGAAATGATGAACACATTGGGTGGGTTTGACAGCAAATGCACCCAACTAAAGATAAGATTCAAAAGCCTGGAGCAGTTAAATTAAGGGGAAAAAATATTGAACTAAAGCACAGAAGGAAAACATGAAAGTAATAGAAAAAAACAATATATACATGTAAAAGAAAAACATTTTCTAATATAATGTAAGTCTTAGGAAGAAAGGGGAGGGGTGCCTGGCAGACTCCATTGGTAGAGCATGCAACTCTTGATCTTGGGGTTGTGAGTTCGAGCCTCATGTTGGGCCTAGAGCTTACTTAAGTATTATTTTTTAAAAGAGTAATAATAAGACAAAAATAATGCTGGAAGACAATTCTGGTGAAAGATATTTACCACTGATTGAAGAAACTCATCAAACCCCAAGCAAAATAAATACAAGTAAAAAATTCACCCAGGTATATTGTAGAAAATTGCTAATAACAAAAGATTAGTGAGACCAACAGCAACAGAAATTACAGGAACCAAAAGATAATGAAATGGAAACTTTAAGGTGATAAAGGGAAACAACAACTCTCAATATAGAATTCTATACCCCATAAACATGTCTTTGAAAATTGAAGTAAAATGAAGATATTATCAGAAACAAAAATGCAGACCTCATCACCAACAGGCCCAAAACATAACAAATACTAAATACTTTTTTTTGGAAGCATAGAAGTATAGGAAGGAACGAATATCATTAGAATTTATAAATATATAAGTACATATATCCAAGAGTATTGACTATTTAAGGCAATAATAATACATATAAGAATACATATAAGAATAATGTTTGGGTTTATAAAGTCTGTAGACGTAAAAAGTATAGCAAGGACAAAAAAAGGCAGAAGGAGGCTAAATGCAGTTAAAAAATACTATGTTGTGTGTTGTTTGATATGTGGAAAAGCATTGCTTTCAGAGAGACTATAATAAATTAAATACGTATTTTGTAATTTCTATTGAAAACTATCAATAGAGCAATTTCAAAAGCTATAGCAAAAAGCTAATAGAGGCAATTAAACCAAGTAATAAAAAAGATATGATTGATAGACAAGATAAAAAGAAGCATATAGAAACAAAGGCCACATGGAAGTACAAGATGGTCAGTAAGACGTCAGGTAGTCAGTCATAGGAAATATACTTACTTGTTGGTCCATCTGGGGAGCTGACAATATTGTTTTTTTTTTTTTTTAAAGATTTTATTTATTTATTTGAGACAGAGAGAATGAGAGACAGAGAGCATGAGAGGGAGGAGGGTCAGAGGGAGAAGCAGACTCCCTGCTGAGCAGGGAGCCCGATGCGGGACTCGATCCAGGGACTCCAGGATCATGACCCGAGCCGAAGGCAGTCGCTTAACCAACTGAGCCACCCAGGCGCCCTGACAATATTGTTTATATATATATATATTTATAGTTTTATATATATGTATATATATAGTTATATTTCTTAATATGGGAGGTATTCACGATAGAGTTCTGTTTGAAGGACATTTTGGTTTATGTTTTTTGGTTTTTTTTTAAGATTTTATTTATTTATTTGAGAGAGAGAGAATGAGAGAGAGAGAGCACATGAGAGGGGGTAGGGTCAGAGGGGGAAGTAGGCTCCCTGCCGAGCAGGGAGCCCGATGCGGGACTCGATCCAGGGACTCCGGGATCATGACCTGAGCGGAAGGCAGTCACTTAACCAACTGAGCCACCCAGGCGCCCCAAGGTTTATGTTTTTTTTTTTTTTTTAAGACAGGTAAAAAGTACACAGAATATTTAATGTCCAAGGATTCACATTCACACAGGGCCACAATCATTTAGAGCTCACTAGCAAATGCCCAAATTCAAGGGAGCATGGATTTCCAAGATGGTAGACTTCTCAGTAGGCCTGCTTCATATTAATTTGTTGTCTGTCTTTTGTGATCTATTTTCCGATCTGTTCCCTATACACTCTGCTTCATGGAAGCTGCCACCCCTCATTTTCTCCTGAATTTCATTATGAAACCAATTGCTAGTGAAATGGGAGCTGCCAGTCCTAGGTTGCCAGCTTCCTTACCTTAAGAGTTGACTTCACAGAATGCTAATAACTTGGAACAGTGACTGTATCACCTACTGATACTAAATGAGGAATACGTGACTAGTGGTCATTTTTCTAAGTAGCTTTTTTAAAAAAAAGGTTTTCTGAGATCTTAAATCCTCAGCCAGAGCAGTTGATGGGAGGGCAGAATCCTATACAGAAGTCAATATAGTGATGCTGATAATGGCATTATTTGCTGAATCTTTCACTTGCTGTAGGCCAGGTAGGGTTTAGATGTTTGACAGGTTCGGTGTGGCTCCTCTGGTCTTCACTGGAGCCCCCTGAGGTGTGCCTCTGTTCTATAGATGGAGAAACTGAGACCCAAAGGAGTGAAGTTGCTTTTCTAGACTGCGTGGCAGATAAGTTCCTTACTTATTGACCAAATTACATCAAGGTCAGGCTTATAGTCTGTATCCGATTTCTTTACGGATTCTACACGTGCCATCTTAACATTATTAATAAAAGTAGTGTATCCCTCTGAAGAAGGACTATTGAAAAAAAGTACTTGTATTGAAATATAAAACAGAAAGGGTTTTATAAGGCTAAATAGTACATAATTCATATTATATATATGATTTTGTAGATCATATGAATGATAAAAGGAGGCTAATCGTAAGAGACCGAAAAAAACCAAGTTTGGTGCGTGTCCTTTTTTTTTTTTGGTATAACATCAACTTAACTGAATGTGTTGTTTTTCATTGTGGATATCATATATTTCTCTTTACAAGAACCTTGGCCTTGGATTCTGTGGCTTTTATAAAATAATTAGATGGCTCAAAGGGCAAAATGGAGCTTAGAGAGATTCACAACTTAGACCATATGCCTTCCAAGTAGAATGTCAAAATATGTAATTTGTCATGGAACATCTTCTAGTAAAATATCCAAGAGGTAACCTCTTTTTAAAACTTCCATTTATGAGTTATCTTGCCAAGATTTAAAATAAACCATTTAGAATATATATTGCTATATTGCTATACATTTAATTATCTTAGGGTTATCCACATTTTCTAAGAATACTAAATAAAATGTATTGAGAGAATACAGCTAAAATAATAAATAACTGACATTTCTACTTTCAACATAGTTTAATTTAAGTAAACTTGACCTTACTAAATTGGGAAAAAGAGAACATAGGTTCATACTCAGTCTTGCTAAGATTTCAAATTTTAAAGTGAGAAAAAATGGTGTGGGTACAGTGAAATTATGACATTAGCATATTCTTGGCTCCTGTTGTCTTTGAAATATGAAAGAAAAGGACAAGTTGAATGTGCTTGTGTGTGTATGGGGAGTGGGGGCAACTCTAGACCCTTCATCATCTGCTTTAAATGTGAGAGCTATTAAATGGGCAGTATTAATCAGCGAAAAAAGGTATCAAAGTTATTAAAGTATTGGGAGTTCTGGCTACTAGAGGGTAAGAGAGGACAAAAGTGAGCCCTTGCTAGGAGCTGTTGTGATAAAAACCAGCCAGTATTGGTGCCCCCACCAAATTGAAGTGTCCCTCTGTTTGCGTGTGCACAGCTCGGATATAGCCAAGCCAGTTTTTCTGGTGGAAAGTAGAGGAAAGTCTTATCAGGTCTGGGGAAACAGAAGCTTGCCTCTTCTTCGGAAGAAAATAAAAGACAAGTGAAGAAGGGAGAATACAGGGGCAGATGGAAATTGCTCAAAATAAAGCACCTCTAGCACCATGATCTAATTTTAGAACAATTTTATCACCCCTAAAAGGAAGCCCACACCAATTGGCAGCCCCCACCCCAGCCTCCAGCCTCAGGCAACTTACAATCTACTTTCTGTCCCATATAGATTTGCCTAAACTGGCCATGTCACATAAGTGAAATTGTGGGATTTTGTGACTGGCTTCTTTTACTTACCATAATGTGTTTAAGGTTCTTCCATGTTGTAGTACTGTGTATCATTACTATACAACTCCGAATATACTAAAAACAAAACATTGAATTGTATGCTTTCAATGGAAAACCCATATGACACGTGGATTATATCTCAATGAAGCTCTTTTCAAAATAAGATGAAGCATCTCATAAAGAAATGGCTAATGTTCATACCAGCAGAGCTAAGGTGTCTTTGCTTCCTCATCTGAGAGACAAATGGCTCTTTCTGAGATGGTAGAAAGTCCGGGAAGCAGGATAGTTAGCAGCATTCAGCTATTACCTGAATGCAATGATCAGCTGGGCATGTAAAATTATAAACTCAAGTATCATCAACTCAAAATAAAGAGCTAATAGTAGTTAAGTTTCAAGGGAATCTTAGGAGCAGAAACCACCCAGTCAATTAAAAATAAATTAGGCACCCAACCAGATCTAAGCAGGAAATTAAGTGCCTGATCAACCTGTTCAGAATTTTGTAAAACTATAACCTACTTTTGGGGAGCTTATTAGATCCCATCCAGAGGTAACTCGATTAAGTGACCTTGGTTTTCTTTTCTTTTTTTTTTTTTTTAAGATTTTATTTATTTATTTGACACACAGAGAGAGAGAGAGGAATCACAAGTAGGCAGAGTGGCAGGGAGCGGCAGAGGGAGAAGCAGGCTCCCCGCTGAGCAAGGAGCCCGATGTGGGACTCGATCCCAGGACCCTGGGATCATGACCTGAGCCGAAAGCAGACATTTAACGACTGAGCCACCCAGGCACCCCAAAGGTTTTCTTTTCTTCAGTGATCTAACATTCAATGTAGTATGAAAAATTGGCAGTAGGGAAATATAAGATGTGAGGTGAATATTTTAATACACATAAAAATTTGGATATTTGATCCAGTAGGTTGTATCAGTAACTTAACTGAGCCCTGAGTTTGTTTTATGTGAAACTAAAAACCTCTGAAAACCAGCCAACAAAAACGAAAACTATTTATAAATGCATTTGGAACACTTGAAAGGCAGTGTAACAATACGTTTGTAACTAAAATGTGTACATCAGGACGTAGTAGCTTATTTTATAAATTGATTCTTATAGAACTTAGACACTGTGGCACCATTATGGGCCTACCAAAATCACTCCACTTACGAATGCAGTGAAGTTTGGAAGTCTCTCATGATTCCTGATATTATTTAATTACATGTACTGATATTTTTAATTATGTTTTAACAGTCCTAAAATTCAATGTTGAGATACATATATATTTATGTACATATAAATATAATTATATATAAATATAAATGGATATATATTCATTTAAAGACCTTTTGGAAATTGGATCCTAACTCTAGCTACTGGTCATAAAATACAAATACTAATATTAGTGCCCATAAAAATAAAGAGTTAAATGAGATTCCTAAGCAAATGTCAAAGGTCTGGTGTTGCTTCTGTTGTTTTTTTCATTACAGCGTCTGTTGCATACATAGAACGTTACCTAAGCTGTTAAGTCTGTTAGCCTTTTTAAAATGTCTTGTTTCTCCCATTATGTCTTTTAAGATAAATAATACTGTGGGCACATACTAATTGTGACATCCTTGAACCTCTTTGCTAGTAATTGAATTCTAAATATTTGAATAAAAACACAATACAGTACTAATGAGAGTTCAAGCCAAGGAGGAGGCCTCAGACACTTTTGTGCTCTCCTCTGTTGACTCTTCTCACATTAAAAACAAGTATTCCTCTCCCACTTCCAACCTTTTGGGACCTGGCAAATTTATAAGAATGGGCCTCAAATCAGAAAGGATCATGAAGCAATGTCTGCTTTTTTGGTTCGCATCTTATTTTTGTGGGAGTTTAAAGTTTGATTTGTTTTTTACTGAGATCATTGGTGGTGAGCACTAAGTCACTTACTGGCCCTCAGTTTATACTTCCCCATATTTCCCTTGTACTTTATTCTGTCTCAGATGAGCAAAATATAGATGATAGGCCAGCCTACAAATCATTTTGTTGTGCCAAGTTTTAATAAATTGCTCAAGCAACAACTTCAGTCAGGGATTTAAAAAGTCCAAAATCCTGGCATCACTACTTAGAATAAAAAGGCCCTCGAGCATTGTAGCCAAATAGAAATAAAATGCAAACACAACCACAAATGTAACTTTATACATTTAGTAGATACATAAAAAGTCAAAGGAGACAGGCATAATTAACTTTAAAAAATACATTTAACTCAATGTATGCAAAATATTATCACTTTAAAATGTTTTTTATATGAAAAATATTAAGATACTTTACAGTCATTTTCTCATACTAAGTCTTCAGAATCAAATCTGGACTGGGCACATTTCAAATGCTGGGAAGAACATGTGGCTAGTGGCTGTCTTCTTGGACAGTGAAGTCCTAAAGAGCCCCTGGATGACATTTAACTGTGGCACCTGAGTTCACAGACACTGTTTGTTATGGCAGGCAGCATTAATTACACACTAGAAGTCAGCTTATTCTTACAATGCATTCCACTTCACTGCCTGTTCAAGAAATAAAATGTTTTTTTTTTTTTTCCTCTTTCCTATGTTACAGTCCTCCTCTTTCTTTCAGTCAGTCCATCCAACTGTTCTGTCTCCCACGTGTCAAATTCCAGTTCAGCAGGTCCAGAGAAAAACGTGACTGGGCAAGTGAGCAATTAAAAATCTTGATTTAACACTGGTCAAAAAGTTTTTCAAATTATTGTTCCTATTGATGTGAGTCAGGGAGGAGGAATGACCAGACTTCAAGTCTGAACCACTTTGTTCTTTCTCAAGAGAAAGAATGAAGTGTGTGCTTGTATGTGGGCAGAATAGTTACTTTTTAGATACAATGTGTCATACTTATACTATATAGTAGTTCATCTCTGGGCTATTTCCTCTATCCTGCTGTCCTTTGACAGCATGGGACAGATTTAATTATTTATTATTTAATTATTTCAATTTTATTAAATGTTACTAGCAGATAGAACATGTCCCAAATCGCTGCTTTTTGTTCATCTTTTTTTTTTTTTTGAAGCACTCACCGTGTATTTCTTTATCTGTTCTTGGGTGTTCGAGGTTAGTTCATCATCTCCTCAGGCCACAGCATCCGATCACCTTTGGTAAAAGGCCCATCTCTCATATTTTTTAATCATTTTCCCTTTATCTCCAACTCATTCCGCCTGAAAGCTTCCATTCTAATATGTTTAATATATATCATTAGATTTGTATATATCCTTGAAAAGTATGTAGTGCTCTTTTGAATGTTGTCTTTAATTCATTTAATTGTTATTGACCTAAGAATCTCATTCCTGCTTACACACTTTCTCTCTCAACAAGTGATGAGAGGCTCAGCAGTCCCAAGATCCGCAGTTGCCTAGCTGGAGACCCAGAAGAGCCTAAGGCGGGGTTTCAGTCTGAATCTAAGCTGTGGACAGGAGACTTCTCAGCCTCCATAATTGAGCCAATTCCTTATAGTAAATCTCTTTATATTTCTGTCTCTTTCTAGGAGAGATGGTGATGGGTGTGTGTGTGCATGTGTGCATTCACATATATACATACCACATACACACATCTCCTACTGGTTGTTTCTCTGGAGAAACCAGATTAATATGGGTTTTGATCCAAGAGTCGTTCTAGAGAAACAGAATGTTAAGGATGAGTTTTCCAAAATTGGTTCTGGGGTTTCTGGAATTGGCTCTCTAATATGACTAGATTAAAATGGTAACTCTATTTCCAATTATAAACCATAACCCATGACATTTCTTGGCAAGAGAAACATGCAAAATATCTCTGTTGGATCATCCTAATCAACCATGTAACAAAAAGCAAGGAGCTGGGTGACTGCATTCACTCTCTTGGAATGTTTTTGGAAAACTATCAGATATAATGAGATTGGCTGATAGCTCTTCAAGTCACTGGAAAAAGTGCTGAAAGAGAAGGATGAGCCCAGGGACTCAGATTCCAAGCTCAAGGGATGCAGCATTGGCCTGAAAGACATGCTTATGTCCTGAGCCTCCAGGCTGAGATTGCTGCACATCCCTCAGAATTGACAGGCTGAATTGCAAAGCAAGTTGAACTATTAACCTCACAGGGTGTCTACTGTTAAGGGAGGGTATCGACTACGAAAGAATGGGATGTAGTACTTTGGATTTAGGATGTGTGGGAAGAACCACAGAAGAACCTGTGGGGAGAAACTAGAGACATAACCCCCTAAGTTCTGATGAGTCTTCATTGCCAGGGACAGTGACCGCCCCACCCCCAATGCCCAGCAGTTGGTGCCTTTCCGCCCACGTTGCCTGTGGAAACTGTAATGGCCTCCCCTGAGCTAACTGCCATGTAAGACACTGCTGATTCTCCTCAGGACCTCACCACCCTTCTGTTCTTCTGGAGCTGTAACTATACTCAAAGCCCAGGAGGCCCCTCAAGGTGAGGTACAACATGTGATCCATGCAGAGTGTTCTATACCAAAAGAACTACTTGAGTTTCTAATTTATACAGACAGAAATACAGGAAGCTTTTGTGAGAATGGATGTTGAGGTTGTACAATAATGTTAGAAGGAGCAAACAGTTGGATTAGGCCCAACTTTTGGATATGAGCTTATTAGAGAGAAATTCTGCACTTAATGTTGCAGCTCAGGGAGTTAGGATGAAATACAACAATTTGTGTAGTTGGCTGGATGAAACTTGATTCAAAACCTTGCCCAAGGTGGCCAACAGACACATGAAAAGATGCTCATCATCACTCATCAGGGAGATGCAAATCAAAACTACAATGAGCTATCACCTCACACCTGTCAGAATAGCGAAAATCAACGCAAGAAACAGGTGTTGGTGAGGATGTGGAGAAAAAGGAACCCTCTTGCACTGTTGGTGGGAATGCAAACTGGTGCAGTTATTCTGGAAAACAACATGGAGTTTCCTCAGAACGTTAAGAGTAAAACTACCCTATGATCCAGCAATAGCACTATTAGGTATTTACTCAAAGGATACAAAAATACAGATTCAAAGGGGCACATTCATCCTGATGTTTATAACAGCATTATTTACAAAAGCCAAGATATAGAAGCAGCCCAAGTGTCTCTATCAATTTATGAATGGATAAAGAAGACGTGGTATTTATATACAATGGAATATTACTCAGCTATTAAAAAAACAAAAACTTTCCATTTGCAACAACATGGATGGATCTAGAGAGTATAATGCTTAGCAAAGTCAGTCAGTCTGAAAAAGATAAATACCATATGATTTCATTCATGTGGAATTTAAGAAACAAAACAAGTGAGCAAAGGGGGAAAAAAAGAGAGAAACCAAGAAACAGATTCTTAACTATGGAGAACAAACTGTTGGGGACCAGATGGGTGAGGAGTGTGGGGATGGGTGAAATAGGTGATGGGGATTAAGGAGTGCACTTGTCCAGATAAGCACCGGGCGGTTAAAATAAAAACTTAGAAAAACAAGAACGCTGGCCCCCAGTGAGTGACTTGCCTTTGTTTAATATACAGGAACAGATTCGGATGCTTAGAAAGACTGAATGTTAGGGTGGATTTGTCTTGTATGACTTGCTCACCCTCACTGGGAGTGTCGAGAACACATACCTGTCACCGGTTACTGTGAGCAATAAATTTGTGAGGAGAGTCTCAGAGTCCTTGACAAGCTCTGCAATCACGCTTCTCTGTAGGCCAGACCTTACAGTGGGAACTGCAATCACTGAATTAGGAAACCTACGTGCAGCAGGAGTAGTTGGATCCCAGAGTGACAAAAGCCACATAGCATTACTCAATCATGGAAGGCAAGGTGGGCATGGCTGCCATAATGGAGGGCAGCAATCGGAATAGTCTGACTCACTCAGACCTATGACATTGGCTAATTGATCATGATGCTCCTAGAAGTAAAATAGATAGGAAGCCTACTGAATTCTTACTTGATCTGTATTAAGCAGAAAATTTCTAGGTCCAGTGAACAAAAGTCTAACCTGAATCATAAAACAGTGAGTCATAGCCCCTGAATCAATTCCCGGCCTTCAGCCAGTTTATAGACATAGAACCTTTTAAATGAAGGGCAGACCAGGTCCCCTTGAGGAAGGACCATGCTATATGACTACTGTACTCTTGCTCTGAATTGATGTCAACTCCAGGAGACCCAAAATATCACTGATCTAGCAATCAGAGTAGGAACTTATGAAGATCAGGTGATCAATGCAGTTTGGGCTTAGATCCATCTTAGATTGGGCCAGATGGGTCCCTGGGAACACATTCTGTGGTTATTTCCCCAATTCCAGAATGCATAAGTTGAATAGATATACTCAGGAGCTGACAGAATCCCACATTGGTTCCTTGACCTGTGGATTGAGAACTATTATGATGGGATAGGCCAAGTGGAAGCAACTACAACTGCTTCTTCCTAGGAAAATAGTAAACCTAAAATAATGCTGCATTGCTGGAAGAATTATAGAGATTGGTGCCATCATCAAGGACTTGAAAGATGCAGGGTTGGTGATTGCCACCACATCCCCATTCAATCCGTGTATTTGGACTGTGCAGAAGACAGATGGAACTTGGAGAATGACAGTGGATTATCATAAACTTAACCAGATGGTGACTCCAGTTGCAGCTGCTGTACCAGATGCAGCTTCATTGCTTGAGGGAATTAACGTATCACCTGGTATCTAGTTACTTAGAAAGACTTCTCCTTAATTTCTTGCAGTAATAAAGTGATTTCCCTCTTTCTAGTTGGACTCTTGGGTTTGCAGTAAGAAGACATATCCTTTTTTTCTATGGCTGATCCAATCCTCTTTTTGAATCCATTTTCTAATTTCACAACCACCTAGGGTTTGACCATCACAATGTATGTCATGTTTGTTACTTTGCTTGAATTCCAGAGGGAAGTTAGAAAATATTGAATCTAGTGTCACAACCTTCTGGTCACCATAATCTAGAAGATTGCAGAAATTTCATAATCAACAAAAAGACAGAACTGTGCATGTATCAAAAGCACGAAACACAGTAATGTATTCTTTGTTAATATGCAAATGAGTGAATGAGAACAAGGTTAAAAACTAAATTTGAGAGAAAAAATAAGGTTTGTTTTGCTTAGGAAATGGGAGAGGGAGATGTAAATCTTCTGGGATGTTTGCTTCCCACAAAAATAGAAGGTTTTAGGAAGGTAAATGACCTCTGTATTATTAGTTACAAGGAATTTGCAGTTAACTGGAGCTGATTATCTAGAATAGGATCTTCAAACTGGAGTTCACCTACCTTTGGAGGCAGCCAGACTTTCAGTAATAACTGATTTTAGGGAATTCCTCAACTTTCATTATACCATTTTCTTAAATTAATCTGCTTTAGATCCTACCTGCTCTTTCATCACTCCTCTTTCAGAACTGCCTTATCACACTTCAGAAGAGAAGCACTGACTTCTCACCTACCTTGACATATGGTGCATTGTCCTGTGGTGTATAAAATTTCCTTGAATGTAACAGACACTTCAAAATATTTCCGTTGGGAGGGGGGAGTGAATGACTTTAACAACTGGGTGATATATCCTTTTGAAAGTCAATTGTTTTCCGTATCTTTACTTTAAATAATTTGAAGGAAGATTTGAGTTTTCATCTGGTAGATCATTAAAAATATTTTTGATTATAAATTACTTGTGATTATTTTGGTATAAAATTTTGGAAAAATTCAAAGAATTTTGCGACTGTTACAAAAAAACCCTTCCATTTTCATCAATTTAAGTGAAAAATGCTTCAGACCTTCTTTATATTTATAATTATGTTTTATACTTATTTTAAAAAAGAAAAGAAAGAATTCATGCTCAATAGCATTTCCTTCAAGCAATAAGTTATATTCATTAGTAGATAAAAGAATTAATTTGAAAAAAATAAAATAGGCCTTTCTGTCTGTTTAATAGATATATTTGAAATAAAATTTTCTTTTTAGAAATTATTAAAGTTAGTAATATATTAATATTTTGCTGGTACTAATAAAATTGCAATGATAAATCAATCCAGAAGAGATATTTAAACCTTATTATTATAAAGGATTTTTAAAAATGCATAATTTATGTATGTTTTTGATTCAGAAAAGTATGATAGTGTAATCAATAAAATAGTTTTGAGCATGAAATTATATTTCATGAAGACAAAATTCGGTGGAGAAAATAGAATGGAGATATGGAGAGAGAATAAATAATATACAATTCCTGGCTTTTAAAGAAACTCATATAGATAGATATTGAATAAATAATAGTATCAAAACCTAATATATTTTTATTCTATTGGATACATTTATGTGCAGTTCATTGTAAAGTGCAAATATTTGCAGTTGGCCAAAAATTTCATCATTTGCAGCCATTTAAATTGTAACAAAATTTTAGGTTTCTTGATTAAAGCAGGTGAAGAAATACATAAGCCTTCAAAAATATTTCCAGTAGTTTAATCAAGCAAATAGTTGTGGTGGCGAGTGCTTTACAAGATACTAGGAGTGTAAAATCAAGAGTGTGCAGATGGAAAGAGAAAAAGACGAGTACCCAGAACAGCAAAGAGAAATATTTATGCTGAGAAAAGACATTTAGGAGAAGCAGAAGATGACTTAAGGAGTAAATGAAACCTTCTTTCACCTCCTCGAAGAATAATTGTGTGGAAGTGAGGCAGAATAAAATGAGTTTAAGATTTGACATCAGAATTAAGAATAATTCCAGTATTATTACATATTAACTCTTTAACTTTGTACCAGTCACATAGGTGAGACTCAGTTTTCCCAAATGTAAACAGGAAGTCTGCCTCAATAGCTTATTGAAGACTGAACATGGTAATAAATACCACTCACCCCTATTAGCTTGAGGAATATTTATCAAATTAATGAGAATTCCAGTAATTAGGAATATAGTCCTATTGGAGGCATACATTTTTTTGGTCAGTGCCCCAATTAAAGAATCTTAATTAGGAATTGTTTGTACTAGCAATCACAAATCTATGTGGACTTTGCCCAGCATCTGCTCCTTGGATTAATGCCTGGAAAAAAGATGGAGTATTCACCATTTCATATACTTGAACACCTTCTCTTTGGTAGGAAAGAGGAATGCATTGATAATGCCAATAGAGTGTGGTATACATGAAATTATATTATTAGATGTGCTAAAATCTAAATGTTTAAAATACACACTGTTAGTATCTACACGTAAAATATTTAAAATGTATCATTCTGACATTTGATTTGCCATCAGGGAAATCTCTGCTGATTAGAAATGCTAGTTAGCCAATGACAGGGTAGAACACTAAACCCATATTTTTGCCAGACTCATAGTTAATATTCAAAGAGATGATATGTTGTCTTATGAGACTGAAATACAAAATGATTGAACTATTTCTAAGGATTGCTCAGCACTTGAGAACATGTCTAATCAGAAGTCTGAGACACAAAAGTAGTATTATTTGAAAAAGGAATTATCCTACTTATTGTGAGTCAGGCAACTGTAATTTGACTTGAGTAGCAAAACACCTTCCCTGTTAGCAGATAGCATTTAACAACAGTAATTTTTGTTAAAATAAAATAGCATTAATACCCAAAATATTGTTATTTCTTCTGCTGAACTCACAACAGTAAAAGCATTCCTTCACATCCTCTAAAGTTTGGTAACATAATTATGTAACCATTTCAAAATACTATTTTTAAAATTCGAACTTTGTGGGTGCTGCTGTCCTAAGCAATGCTATTCTATATTGAAATGTAATACACAAATTTGGAAATATTAACTGGACCTCAGCTAGCAGTTGTTTTCTGAGACTTTGACCTGAACCTTATGCTAATGATGAACTTGAGTAACCTTTTTGTTTGCTCAAGGTCATTGTCTATACTGAATTCTAGAAATATGGTAAAGGAAAAACATGTCTTTGGCCTACAGTTGGAAGCTCCTTTATGCATCCTTACCTGAGCGTTAAAGATACTGAGACAAGAATGTGAAAAATTAGCTACTCAGATAATCAAGACTTGTCTCCTTTGCTTTATATTATTATACGTAGAGTTTCAGTCTTTTTTTTAAAATGAAACAAAGTAAGATAACTCACCAATAATTGTGTACTTTAAATTATTTTTTATAAAATTTCTAGGAAATTCAGCTTAAATCATTAAGGAATTAAAGATAAAACATGGTCAGAATGTTTATTTCATACCTTGATAAACAAAAATCAGTGCTTTGTTTATTCTTATTTATTATTTAGGTGAAAATACCTAACATTTGGAGGAATACTTTTCATGGTGTGACATAAACATTTTGGATTTAAACACAGAATTAGAGTTTTTTTAATATTCTAGTAATAGCTCCAAAACCATCACGGGTACTTTCATTAGATTTTATCCTTCTTATCCTTTTTATAACTAGTTCATATCATCCTTTCCCAACAAAGTACACAAATTGCTTTCAAGTTCTTTTTTTCTCTAACAATTTTCTTTGTTTATAAACTTACTTATGGTCAGTAAGACTTTTCAATAACTTTTAAAACCAAATAGCCAAAGCAAACACTAAAAGTTTGTAGCAAGTGATGTGTTTATGATTAATAGTATAAAAGTTAAAATCTGTGGTATTTTATGTATGTATAAATGCTAAATATATTTTATTAGTACATGATAAACAAACATTAAGCAGCTCTAGTTAAACAATTATGCAGACTATTTTTTTAAGATTTTATTTATTTATTTGACAGAGAGAGAGCACAAGCAGGGGGAACAGCAGGCAGAGGGAGAGGGAGAAGCAAGCTCCCCGCTGAGCAGGGAGCCCAACGTGGGGCTCAATCCCAGGACCCTGAGACCATGACCTGAGCTGAAGGCAGACGCTTAACATAATTTTGCAATTAGGCAAACTATTAAAAATGTATTTAGCAGTTGAATAATATAAACATTTTTAACAAAATACTGGCACATAACATCATATTATAATAGTAATATTATATCCATACTATTTTTGATGCAATAAAAGTATATTGCAAGACTCTATATACTTCCACCAAAAACGTCAGTATTTATAACATTACCTGGAATTCAGCACTGTTTAGATTTTTTCTTTTGATGAAAAATTTTGCACACTGAAAGGCACAGTTTGGGGCAAACACATCCATCTTTCTTATCAAGATATAAAGCATTATGATAACCTAAGAAAGTTTTGTTTTGCTTTATCCTTGCAGATCACTGCTTTTCTTATAACCCCCAGAGGCAAACCACTGTTCTGATATTTCCCACCACAACATAGATTGGATTTACCTGCTCCCGTCATACAAATGGAATCTTATAATATGCACTTCTATGTGTAAGGCATTTTTTACTCAGCAGAGTGCTGAAATTCATCATATGGAGGCATGTATCAGCACTATCGCTGAATAGGATTCTCTTACGAATACACAGAATTTCTTTATATTTTCACCTTTTTATGAACTGCCTAGATTTAGGCAGTTTTTTTTTTTTTTTAAAGATTTTATTTATTTATTTGAGACAGAATGAGAGAGAGAGAGAGAGAGACACATGAGAGGAGGGAGGGTCAGAGGGAGAAGCAGACTCCCTGCCGAGCAGGGAGCCCGATGCGGGACTCGATCCCGGGACTCCAGGATCGTGACCTGAGCCGAAGGCAGTCGCTTAAGCAACTGAGCCACCCAGGCGCCCTAGATTTAGGCAGTTTTGTGTTTAATTATTATAAATAATAAAGTTGCTCTGAATGTTTTTATACAGTGTTTTTGTGCATGGTTAGACCTATCTAATGCATCGCTATAATACGTATTATAGACATATAATCATATATATATATTATTTTTCTTTGATAAACACAGAAGATAGTGATTTCTGTGTTATAGGCATATCTTTACTTTTATAGGAAACTGCCAGAAATTTTTCTCAAGTGACTTTATATTCTCACCACAAATGTCTAAGAGTTCTGGTTGTTCTGCATCCTCACTAATATTTGGTCTCAACAATCTGTTTTCATTTAAGTCCATTCTGGTGATTATCATGCAGAATTTTTAGTTACTGTTTTTGATGTTTTATTTATTCTTTTAAAATCTCGTTTCTTTGGTAATCAGTTTTGCACTAAATACCAAGTCTTCTTCATATTCTAGCTCTTAATTGACAAACTTCCCATAAGTTGACTTACTGTAAAATATTGATATCCATTAGCTTTATTTAAAAATGTATGAGTTCTGCAATCAACATATTAATGTTATATTTCATGATAAAAAGTAAAGCCAAAATCTTTAAAAATAAAGAATATAAACAATACAACAGAAAAAGTGTTTTATGGATAGAATTAGTAAAAAGAAACTTCAATAATCAATCAAGACTTAGATTAAAAAACTGTTTTTAAGAGTTTTCTTTTGCTATTTTTTAAGGGACTGCTAAAAGCTTTTGGGTACTCAATTTGGACCAGTTCTGGCAAGCGAAAAAATTAAAGCTGGAAAATGTGCTATTCACAATAAAAGACATTATGAGTAGGTATGATGTAATGAAGTTTATTAGCCTCTCAGTCCTTTGATCAGGACAAAGTTCTATGAAAAACAGCAGTACTCCAGAGATAAATTTATCCTATATTACTAATATTGTTTTCAGTTTGTTTCTTTTATAATATTCAAGAAACATAACCTTGGAAAGTCATTCTTAAATGGTAATATTATGTCATCTACCTGAACAAATTGCTGCAGAATTTGTCCACAGACAAATCTTTACAATATGGTTGAGAACAGATTTTATTACTGTAGCGAATGGCTTCTGGACCAGAAAATGTGTACCTTGCTTTTAAATCTTTTATAATGCTCTCTTTCTTGCTCCTACAGCTAGGGTTTGCTCATTCTTTTCTTAAAATGTTGTTCCCTTTATTGACTCAGAAATTACTATTAGATATCACTTATGCTACCTAACTGTACATCATAATGCCCATTAAACTATGTGCCTATGAACGTATGGAAATGATACCAAATAATTCTGGGCACAGAGGCTCAGTGCACCCATGCATCAGTATAAGTAATAAAATGTTTTACTGACTAGGGATGTGATACTTTAAGACAGGGTTACAAAAAGTCCCCAGTGCCTTCTTTAAGAGAATATGTCAAATGATTTCATCGGATATTATTCCCATGTAAACTAACAAAAATGAGAGATGTACCTAAACTATCCTTTCTCTTACTAATACGTCAACTGAAGACAACCACTTGAGTTTAAGAATTTGCTATGACACTAATTGTGTCCTTCTATCTTTCTCAAGGAGGGACACAGCTGGGTGCAGGACATAACTGCAAATACAGGATGACTATTATAAACCATGAGAGCATAATTATTTGGTTTATAGCATAAGAACTCTCCAGTAGGCTACCATTACAGATTAGTGAAGACCACTAAAATCAACAAAGAGCTGATGAATATGCAATCCATAAAATTTGAGAACTAAACACTAAAGTATTGTTTTCTAATTCTTATGTAACATTGCTTTAATAAGTCAGTATTGCGAAAGAAAAATAGTCAATATTGCAAAACTGGTGAAAATTTTTACAACAAAAAATTTTGTCTAAATTAACAGATTCTAGGGACGCCTGGGTGGCTCAGTCGGTTAAGCATCTGCCTTCAGCTTGGGTCATGATCCCAGGGTCCTGGGATCGAGTCCCGCATCGGGCTTCCCGCTCTGCGGGGAGACTGCTTCTCCCTCTGCCTCTGCCTCTCTCTCTCTCTATCTCTCATGAATAAATAAATAAAATCTAAAAAAATTAAAAAATTAAAAAATAAAAATAAATTAACAGATTCTATCTACATGGATATTTATCAGCCCCCATGATCAGAAGGACTCTTTAAAAATGCACTCTAAATGTTTTATCCTAATTTGAGGGATAACATTGCTTAATATCACCTACAATTTTGTTGTAATTCTTCATAAATATTACCTCATTTCTTAGCCTTAGTGGATATTGGTAAATACAGGCAATAGAAAATTGTAAAAATAATTTAAAGCCATTAATTATCAAAGTGGTTACTTTGGTAATCATTTGGGTTCTCCAAGTACATGGTAAAATTTTTCTTTCCTACCACTTTGAAGGTGAATGTGAGTATATGACTTGCTTTGGTCAATGAAGCATGATGGGAAATGATGTGCACCACCTCCAAATAGAGGTGTGAAGATCCAAGAAGGGGTTTTCCGAAATCTCCTTCCTACTACCCCAGTGCCTTGCAATGCTCTGGATGTGATCCCTCTTTCATTCTAGGCCCTGAAGGGAGGCATGGGGTTTAATGGAGACCCTAGCCAATCCAAGATGTCCATAAAGCACAAGCAAGAAATAAGCCTTTACTGGGGAGTCATTTGCTGCTAGAGCATAACCTAAACTATCTTGACCACTACCACTTTTGCGAGCCGCCATAACAAAACATAACAAACATGGCATTGTCTTAGAGGTCGATTGGAAGTGAAAAAGGAACAGTTGCTGCAGATGGAATGCTGGTGATCCATCATGTACAGTAGACAAGGATTTGGAAAACCGTCACCTCCCTTAACTTGGGAAGGTAGCCACATATCTAAACAATCCATAGCTCTAGGGAAAGTGATTGCAAAGTAGAATGTTAATTCTGTGTGTTCACTGGTAGGGCTGCATTTGGAAAATGCAGTATAAAAAGAGGCAATCTAAGCAAGGACAGTAGAATTTAACAGCAGGAATGAAAGAGAATAAAGTGCAGAAATATAGGGATTGTCAGGGTTAGAAGTGGCAAACGTTCCTCAATCCCAAATGATAAATGATAAAACTGAAAAGGTACTTGAGGGTTAAGGCCAATTACAACTCAACCTTGTGGTAAATAGCAAATCAATGCAATAGTCATTTGACCTATTGTTAAAATATCTAAATAAATTAAGATGCCTCGAGGCAGAGACATTTATGCTTGTGGCACCCAGTAAATCCTTTGAATCTAAGAACTGGCTCAGAGAAAGCCTCAATATGGGACTCTTAAATCTAAGTCTCTCAAAGTCAAGGTATCTACAATTAATTTGTGATAAAAGGCATAGGAAGAAGAAAGCGATATATGTAGCAAATCTAAGAACTGTCTAGAAATAGCTGTGGATGTAGCTGTTAGCTCATGGAGGTCAACAGAAATAAAAAAGATAAGAAGCCAAGTAAGTTTTAATTGATTTGCACAAAGAAATTAAATAAATTACCCACAGGCCATCACTCAGCCTAAGATTCTGAATCTCCAACTCTTAATGATAATGAAGTAGTCTGAGAAAACCGATGACTTCAAGGAAAAAAAATATATAGTCTAATGGCCATAACATACAGACAAGGAGAATAAGGGAAAATGAAGTATCTTGTGGTACAGAGAGAGTCGGGGAACAGCGATGGTCTCTGACCTTGATGATGCCCAGTGGGATCCAGAATCACTAAGCTTGCTCATGCCATATCTTCCTCAGTGTGTGTGTTGGTGGGGGCACCTACCTCAGTTCCACCATTTTATATTGGGTGTATATGGCATCTGATTTTTCATTTTTAGCTCATGGATTTTTAGATGGAAGCTAGCCACGTGATGAATAGATGATGAAAATATCAGCCATTACTCAAGCTCTTGAACTTGTAGGTGAACCCAGTGACGAATGGACTTCGAGTATCATCTGTCACAGGGTGAGCAGATTTGGCATATAGGGAAGAGGAGATACTGAATATTTAGTGACAAGAAAGTCAACCTGTGGTCATCATTAGTGTTCCACTAATGTCCCAGTTCCCCTCCAGGCACAGATGACCTTCCCTACCACTTGAAAGTCGAAAGAGGCCACTTAAGTTGTATATTAATATGGAGGAATTTGCATATGCCTATTTCAAATGCAAGTTTAATAACCTTTGTGCATTCCTTATATTTTCTTTCCCTCCTTTCTGCTCCCTTTTTCCTTCTGCAGTGGTCCCCATGGTGGCTGCTCTTCAGCTGAAGTTCAAGAATGAAGACACTATGGAAACATACGCTTCAGTAAATCTGAGAGGCACAGGGAGCATGAATGAGAAGTAAACCCATGCTGTTTTAGATCATTACAATTTGAAGGGTCTTTGTTACTAGAGCATGATCTAGATTATCCTGCTTGACACATTTTACACTGTTGATTTGATGTGAAACAACTGTAAAGTGCTTATAAATTTTATATCAGGGGACTATTCTGCTAGCTGTTGCGATCTTTAGAATATCCTCATTCAATTGGAATAGGTTCAACACAAACAGCCTTTTAGATACTTGAGGAAGAATAGATGGAATATTGAAACTAAAGGAAATTTGGGAAGTATTTGACTACCAGATTAGTAATAACTTTTTTTTATAGATTTTATTTATTTATTTGACAGAGAGAGACACAGCGAGAGAGGGAACACAAGCAGAGGGAGTGGGAGAGGGAGAAGCAGGCTTCCCGCTGAACAGGGAGCCCAATGCGGGGCTCAATCCCAGGAGCCTGGGATCGTGACCTGAGCTGAAGGCAGACACTTAACGACTGACCCACCCAGGCACCCCCAGATTGGTAATAACTTACTAAGCATGTTCTCAGTGACATAAAAAACAAGACTGATTTATTTTGCTATGTAAGTATTAAAAAAGTTTTACTCCTACATGTAAATGACAAGAAAAATATGACAGGCAAGTATTTGTAACATATACAATGAAAGGTTAATACTTTATTAGTGCAAACAAGATAAACACTGGGAGCAAAACTAAAATAACAATTCAGAAAACACAAAAAGGTGAAATGTGAATATTAAAGGCTGGGTTAATAAGTAATCATAGAAATCCAATGAAAACAATGAAATTCCATAGTTTATGTATGAAAACAGGCAATATCGTCAAAATGATAAGGGTATTGTTAGAGAGGCATCCTCACAGGCTAGTGAGGGCTCTTTTTAACAAAGCAAATTTGACAGTTATATATGATTTATTTTAAAAAATCATATTTAAAATCTTGTAATTTTATTTCTAGAAATATATCCCTGAAGAATAACCATAAACTTAATAAACCCCACATTTGTGCAAAAAGATGTTCATCATTTGTACATTAACAGTTTTAAACAACTAAAAACAATGTAAAAGTCCAAAAGAATTGAATTCCTGAGTAATTTACATTGTATCTTCTTAAGGGCTCATGCAGTTCTTAAATTGTGTCTGTAAGAATTTCAAGAAAATGTGAAAACTCTCATATAATCTTTCAATACAAGCAGAATAGATAATTAACCACAAAATATGAAAGTCATAAGTATATTTTATCCTTGGAATGAGGATTATAAATAACTTGAATTTTATTTTTATACTCAGTATCAACCTTGAATTAGTTTCTTAGAATAGAAAATAGAAACAAAAACCCATTAAGTCTTTTGAAAAAAGGAAGGAATGGAAAAAAGGGAATATTGTTAGTTTAATGGAAAATCAACATATGTGGCTCTTTTTAATTGTAAATACGAGTCACTGACAGTAAGCAAATAGTAAAATATGCATGTGCTAAAAAATACTAGCAGAAGTATGGGGAAAGTACATCCTGAAGACCAGCTGTATTCAGAGACATCCTTCTGCAAACTTCTGAATCACATATATTGGGAAAAGTTACTTTGCCACCATGGTCATTTCCTTGAGTGAAGTTTAATGTTCTTTCTGAAAAATAAATATACTTCCTTAAAAGTATCTGTAAACCTAATTTAAATGTTCTAAACACTCTTCATTTAATTTACATGTGATTTGAAGTGGGAAGGAATGATAAAAGCTTTTTAAAAAAATATTAACTTCATTTTGTATCACTCAATTTTAATAAATTAGTACATAATCCAATGAACACAGGATAGTTAGAATCTTGTGTTGATCATACTTAACATATATATTGCATCAATATAAAAATGAACTTAATTAGGAAAGGAATCAAATAAGTGTCAAGATCACTATTTTTGTCAATTGTTTCCTATAAAAATCAATGAAGATTAATTTGAAAGGAGCATCATAGTTATCTAATTACACTAAATATGAACCAAGCTGACAAAAGGAAGCATTTTATTTACAGAAAAAAAAAAGTGTAGTAATCAAACAGCATTTACTTCTGGAGTTTCAAGTTTTTTTAGATACTTTTGCAAAACATGGTATATAATCTTACTGTACTGGTTTAAGATTTGCATTAAAAATAACTGAATAGCTATCACATTAATAAATCTTTGGGGAAGTATCTTCTCACCAGTTATTTTACAATGTTACCACATTTTTATTTTCTTTAATTAGAAATGACCTTAGAGGTCACATGATGAGACTAAGGAACTGAGGCTAAATTATTTGTCAAGAGCTACATTGCAAATTAAAATGCAAGCTGGGTGTGGAATTCAGACACACTGTAGTTTGTTCAATCTACAAATTCACTAACATAATTTTTTAAAGAAGAAAACTGTATGATTTTCCCAGTTTGATGAGTAATCATGGATTTTTCCAGAGCCATGCAGTGCTTGTAACGTTATAATGTTAATAATGTTTTTAATAATGTTTGTTGGTCTTTAACAATGTGTGTTGGTCTTTAATAATGCTTGTTGAAGTGAGTTAAACTGAATTGCTTTAAAATCTATGTCAGTATTCAGAATAATTTCTTTTGGAATCATTATGAAGGTAATGTTCTTGATTTCAGTAGATAAGAATAAAATTTACTTTTCTGCATGGAAATACAGGTATTCAGTGCCTGTAGCATCAACAAAATTACATCAAACATCAATTAATTTGAAAAAAATGTACAAATCTATTAGAAAAGAATGATTGACCAATATTTAAGAAAAAAAATGAAAATTGTATTCTCATATTAATCTTTTTGGTAAACTTTGTCCTGTTCCGGGGGGGCGGAGCAAGATGGCGGAGGAGTAGGAGACCTGGATTTCGTCTCCTCTCAGGAATTCAGCTGGATGGGGATCAAACCATTCTGAACACCTACAAACTCAACAGGAGATCGAAGAAAAGAAGAGCAACAACTCTCTCATCAGAAAAGCGACCACTTTCGGGAAGGTAGGACCTGCGGAGAAGTGAATCCCAGACGATATTCGGGAGGACAGACGTCGGGGGCGGGGCCTCCGTCCGCCGCTTCTGGCAAGTGATAGAGCCGCGGAGCACAGAATCGGAACTTTTAAAAGTCTGCTCCGCCGAGGGACGTCACTCTGGTGGCTAAGCGGGGGGTGGAACCCTCCGGGACAGTGTGGTCTCAGGACCCACGGGTCACAGAAAGACCGGGGGTGCCTGAGTGTGGCAGAGCTCCCAGGTATCGGAGCAGGGAAGCCGGCTGCAGAGGCGCGGGCTCTCAGCTCGGGGTGGCCATAAACCGCGATCCACGGCACAGTCGGGCCCCTGCTCCTCCAGCAGGGACCCAACAAGCGGCAGATCCGGGGAGACTCCCCTTCCTCCCCCGGGAGGAGCCGCGCGGGAGTGCACCGCAGGGATCTGCTGGGTTTGGAGACTCCACCCGGGGTCGGGAGCCAGAGATAGAAACGCGCGGTCACAGGCCGGGTGAGCACGGAGTGCGGCTGGAGACTGGGGAGACGGGAGTGACTGACGGCTTTTCTCTGGGGGCTCACTGAGAAGCGGGGCCCGAGTTCTCGGCTCCTCCAGGGTGGAGATTGGGAGGCCGCCATTTTCACTCTCCGCCTCCAAAGCTGTACGGAAAGCTCGCAGGGAACAAAAGCCCCGGAGAGCAAACCCGAGCAGATTACTTAGCCGGGAGGGGGCAAGGGCAGGGCAATTCCGCCTCCGGCAGAGACATTTGGAAACCACGGCAACAGGCCCCCCCCCAGAAGATCAGCGAGACCAGCCAGCCAAGACCAAGTTTACTGATCAATGAGAACGGCAGAACTCCAGCACTAGGGGACTACTGCACATAGAATTCATGGCTTTTTTACCATGATTCTTTAGTCTTTCAAAGTTAATTTTTTTTAACTGTCTTTTTTTCTTTTTTTTGAATTTTTCTTTTTCCCTTTTTCAACCAACATCTTATCAATCCCTTTTTTAAAAAAAATTTTTATTTTTCATTTTTAGAGTCATATTCTATCCCTTCATAGTAGTTACCCGTATTTTTGGCTTATATATATAAGTTGTTCTCTCTTTAAAATTTTGAGATAGTTTCTTCTAACAGATTAAAATATACCCTAAATCTCTAGTATATGGTGTTTTCTATTCCCCTGCCTGATCACATCCTCTCCCTTTTTTTTCTTTTTCTTTTTCTTTTTTAAATCCTTTCATTTTTCAAACAACTTCTTATCAATTCCTTTTATAAAATTTTTTATAATTTCCATCTTTACAGTCATATTCCATCCCTTCATCATATCAACCCTTATTTTTGTACATATATAAGATTTCTTTCTTAAAAATTTTGGGAGGCACTTTCTTCTAACAGATCAAAATACACCCAAAATCTAGTGTGTGGCACTGATCTATATACCAGCCTGATCATATTTGATCACATTCTGTTTTTTTTGTTGTTGTTGTTTTGTTTTGTTTGTTTTTGTTTGTTTTTATCTTTCTCTTTTTCTTTTTCTTTTTTTTTTTTTCTTTTTTCTCTCTTTCCCTTTCTTTTCCCACTGCTTCAGGTCTTTTCTGATTTGTTTAGAGTATATTTTCTGGGGTCGTTGTTACTCTGCTAGCATTTTGTTCTCTCATTAATCTATTCTCCTTTGCACAAAATGACAAGATGGAAAAAATCACCTCAACAAAGAGAACAAGAGGTAGTACTGACTGCCAGGGACCTACTCAATACGGACATTAGTACAATGTCAGATCTAGAGTTCAGAATCATCACTTTAAAGATACTAGCTGGGTTTGAAAAAAATATGGAAGTTATTAGAGAAACCCTTTCTGGAGAAGGAAAAGAACTAAAATCGAACCAAGCAGAAATCAAAAAGGCTATTAATGAGGTGCAATCAAATATGGGGGCGCTAACCGCTAGGATAAATGAGGCAGAAGAGAGAATCCGTAATATAGAAGACCAAATGATGGAAAATAAAGAAGCTGAGAAAAAGAGAGATAAACAACTACTGGATCACGAGGGCAGAATTCGAGAGATAAGTGATACCATAAGACGAAACAACATTAGAATAATTGGGATCCCAGAAGAAGAAAGAGAGAGAGGGGCAGAAGGTATAATGGAGCAAATTATACCAGGGAACTTCCCTAATTTGGGGAAGGAAACAGGCATCAGAATTCAGAAAGCACAGAGAACCCCTCTCAAAATCAATAAAAATAGGTCAACACCCCGACATCTAATAGTAAAACTTACGAGTCTCAGAGACAAAGAGAAAATCCTGAAAGCAGCTCGGGAGAAGAGATCTGTAACCTACAAGTGTAGAAACATTAGATTGGCAACAGACCTATCCACAGAGACCTGGCAGGCCAGAAAGGACTGGCAGGATATATTCAGAGCACTAAATGAAAAAAATATGCAGCCAAGAATACTATATCCAGCTGGGCTGTCAATGAAAATGGAAGGAGAAATAAAAAGCTTCCAGGACAAACAAAAACTAAAGGAATTTGCAAACACAAAACCAGCCCTACAAGAAATCATGAAAGGGGTCCTCTAAGCAAAGAGAGAGCCTAAAAGCAACATACACCAGAAAGGAACACAGACAATATACGGTAACAGTCACCTTACAGGCAATACAATGGCACTAAATTCCTATCTTTCAATAGTTACCCTGAATGTAAGTGGGCTCAATGCCCCAATCAAAAGACACAGGCTATCAGACTGGATTAAAAAACAAGACCCATAGATATGCTGTCTGCAAGAGACTCATTTTACAACCAAAGACACCCCCAGATTGAAAGTGAGGGGGTGGAAAACCATTTACCGTGCTAATGGACACCAAAAGAAAGCTGGGGTGGCAAGCCTTATATCAGACAAGTTAGATATTAAACCAAAGACTGTAATAAGAGATGAGGAAGGACATTATATCCTACTTAAAGGGTCTATCCAACAAGAAGATCTAACAATTGTAAATATCTATGCCCCTAACATGGGAGCAGCCAATTATATAAGGCAATTAATAACAAAAGCAAAGAAACACATTGACAACAATACAATAATAGTGGGGGACATTAACACCCCCCTCACTGAAATGGACAGATCGTCTAAGCAAAAGATCAACAAGGAAATAAAGACTTTAAATGACACCCTGGACCAAATGGACTTCACAGACATATTCAGAACATTCCATCCCAAAACAACGGAATACACATTCTTCTCTAGTCCCCATGGAACATTCTCCAGAATAGATCACATCCTAGGTCACAAATCGGGTCTCAACTGGTACCAAAAGATTGGGATCATTCCCTGCCTATTTTCAGACCACAATGCTTTGAAACTAGAACTCAATCACAAGAGGAAAGTCGGAAGGAACTCAAATACATGGAGGCTAAAGAGCATCCTACTAAAGAATGAATGGGTCAACCAGGAAATTAAAGAAAAATTAAAAAAATACATGGAAACCAATGAAAATGAAAACACAACTATTCAAAATCTTTGGGATGCAGCAAAGGCAGTCCTAAGTGGAAAGTATATAGCAATATAAGCCTTTCTCAAGAAAAAAGAAAGGTCTCAAGTACACAGCCTAACCCTACACCTAAAGGAGCTGGAGGAAGAACAGCAAATAAAGCCTAAACCCAGCAGGAGAAGAGAAATAATAAAGATCAGAGCAGAAATCAATGAAATAGAAACTAAAAGAACAGTAGAACAGATCAACGAAACTAGGAGCTGGTTCTTTGAAAGAATTGACAAGATTGATAAACCCCTGGCCAGACTTATCAAAAAGAGAAGAGAAATGACCCAAATCAACAAAATCATGAATGAAAGAGGAGAGATCACAACCAACACCAAAGAAATACAAACAAGTAGAAGAACATATTACGAGCAACTCTATGCCAGCAAATTAGATAACCTGGAAGAAATGGAGGCATTCCTAGAGATGTATCAACTACCAAAACTGAACCAGGAAGAAATAGAAAACCTGAACAGACCTATTACCACTAAGGAAATTGAAGCAGTCATCAAAAATCTCCCAACAAACAAAAGCCCAGGTCCAGATGGCTTCCCAGGGGAATTCTACCAAACATTTCAAGAAGAATTAATACCTATTCTTCTGAAACTGTTTCAAAAAATAGAAATGGAAGGAAAACTTCCAAACTCATTTTATGAGGCCAGGATTACCTTGATCCCAAAACCAGACAAAGACCCCATCAAAAAGGAGAATTACAGACCAATATCCCTGATGAACATGGATGCAAAAATTCTCACCAAAATACTAGCCAATAGGATCCAACAGTACATTAAAAGGATTATTCACCATGACCAAGTGGGATTTATCCCTGGGCTGCAAGGTTGGTTCAACATCCGCAAATCAATCAATGTGATACAATATACTAATAAAGGAAAGACCAAGAATCATATGATCCTCTCAATAGATGCAGAAAAAGCTTTTGACAAACTACAGCATCCTTTCTTGATCAAAACTCTTCAGAGTATAGGCATAGAGGGTACATACCTCAATATCATAAAAGCCATCTATGAAAAACCCACAGCCAATATCATTCTCAATGGAGAAAAACTGAGAGCTTTCTCCCTAAGGTCAGGAACGCAGCAGGGATGACCACTGTCACCACCGCTATTCAACATAGTATTGGAAGTCCTAGCCACAGCAATCAGACAACAAAAAGAAATAAAAGGCATCCAAATCGGCAAAGAAGAAGTCAAACTCTCACTCTTTGCAGATGACATGATACTTTATGTGGAAAACCCCAAAGACTCCACCCCAAAACTGCTAGAACTCATACAGGAATTCAGTAAAATGGCAGGATATAAAATCAATGCACAGATGTCAGTGGCATTCCTATACAGCAACAACAAGACAGAAGAAAGAGAAATTAAGGAGTCGATCCCATTTACAATTGCACCCAAAACCATAAGATACCTAGGAATCAATCTAACCAAAGAGACAAAGGATCTGTACTCAGAAAACTATAAAATACTCATGAAAGAAATGGAGGAAGACACAAAGAAATGGAAAAACGTTCCATGCTCATGGATTGGAAGAACAAATATTGTGAAGATGTCAATGCTACCTAGAGCAATCTACACATTCAATGCAATCCCCATCAAAATACCATCCACTTTTTTCAAAGAAATGGAACAAATAATCCTAATATTTGTATGGCACCAGAAAAGACCCTGAATAGCCAGAGGAATGTTGAAAAAGAAAAGCAAAGCGGGCGGCATCACATTTCCGGACTTCCAGCTCTATTACAAAGCTATCATCATCAAGACAGTATGGTACTGGCACAAAAACAGGCACATAGATCAATGGAAGAGAATAGAGAGCCCAGAAATGGACACTCAACTCTACGGTCAACTCATCTTTGACAAAGCAGGAAAGAATGTCCAATGGGAAAAAGTCTCTTCAACAAATGGTGTTGGGAAAATTGGATAGCCACATGCAGAAGAATGAAACTGGACCATTTCCTTACACCCCACACAAAAATAGACTCCAAATGTTTGAAAGACCTCAATGTGAGACAGGAGTCCATCAAAATCCTAAAGGAGAACACAGGTAGCAACCTCTTTGACCTCAGCCAAAGCAACTTCTTCCTGGAAACATCGCCAAAGGCAAGGGAAGCAAGGGCAAAAATGAACTATTGGGACTTCATCAAGATAAAAAGCTTTTGCACAGCAAAAGAAACAGTCAACAAAACCAAAAGACAACCAACAGAATAGAGAAGATATTTGCGAATGACATATCAGATAAAGAGCTAGTATCCAAAATCTATAACGAACTCATCAAACTCAACACCCAAAGAACAAAGAATCCAATCAAGAAATGGGCAGAAGACATGAACAGACATTTTTCCAAAGAAGACATCCGAATGGCCAACAGACACATGAAAAAGTGCTCAATATCGCTCGGCATCAGGGAAATCCAAATCAAAACCTCAATGAGATACCACCTCACACCAGTCAGAATGGCCAAAATTAACAAGTCAGGAAATGACAGATGGTGGCGGGGATGCGGAGAAAGGGGAACCCTCCTACACTGTTGGTGGGAATGCAAGCTGGTGCAGCCACTCTGGAAAACAGTATGGAGGTTCCTCAAAAAGTTGAAAATAGAGCTACCATGTGATCCAGCAATTGCACTACTGGGTATTTACCCCAAAGATACAAAAGTAGGGATCCAAAAGGGTACATGCACCCCGATGTTTATAGCAGCAATGTCCACAATAGCCAAACTGTGGAAAGAGCCAGGATGTCCATGAACAGATGAATGGGTAAAGAAGAAGTTGTATATATACACAATGGAATATTATGCAGCCATCAAAAGGAATGAGATCTTGCCATTTGCAACAACGTGGATGGAACTGGAGGGTATTATGTTGAGTGAAATAAGTCAAACAGAGAAAGACATGTATCATATGATCTCACTGATATGAGGAATTCTTAATTGTAGGAAACAAACTGAGGGTTGCTGGAGTGGGGGGTGGGGTCAGAGGGATGGGGTGACTGGGTGATAGACACTGGGGAGGGTATGTACTCTGGTAAGCGCTGTGAATTGTGCAAGACTGTTGAATCTCAGATCTGTACCTCTGAAACAAATAATGCAATATATGTTAAGGAAAAAAAAAAAGAAGAAAAAGAAGGTAGCAGGAGGGGAAGAATGAAGTGGGGGAAATCGGAGGGGTAGACGAACCATGAGAGACGATGGACTCTAAAAAACAAACTGAGGGTTCTAGAGGGGAGGGGGGTGGGAGGATGGGTTAGCCTGGTGATTGGTATTGAGGAGGGCACATTCTGCATGGAGCACTGGGTGTTATGCACAAACAATGAATCATGGAACACTACATCTAAAACTAATGATGTAATGTATGGGGATTAACATAAGAATAAAAAAATAAATAAATAAAAAATAAAAATAAAAACTTTGTCTTGTTCCATTGTAATATTTTATTGGCACAAATATGTATATGTCTACAAGCTATGTCATCATTTAAAAATATCATTTTAACATGAAAAAATACCAAATTAACTTTTAATCTGGATGTTAATGATACTCATTTTGTTAATGAAAAGCAGGATCTAAATCACTACTGTGAATGATATTTGCTGATTTGATTAAACTCTCATCTTTCCATAAATAACTGAAACCAGTATACATAAAACCACAGGCTGTCTCTCCATATATATTGACTAAAGAGAGTAATGAAAATGATATATTTTCTGAGGTATCCAGAATTATTCTGTTCTTGAGTATTTTTATAATATTATTATCTGGATAACACCAAAACCAAGTCTCTCTTCCACTGAGAATGTATAGATAGGCAATCTACATGATTATTAAACATGTGAACATTAAAAGAAACTACATTATTGGATCTGAGTCCTAGTTTTGCTATTATTGACTCTCTGATGTTTCCAAGTCAATTAATTTTTTTAAGTTCCCTTTTCTTCATCTATTAAAATGGGAATTATAATAGTCAAGGAGGTGTAATGATTCAGTGAGGGAATACACTCAAATACTTAGCAACATTTCTGGCATAAAATAAATTCTCGATTCTCAATAAATTTTTATCAGTTATATTTCAAAAGTGGCATTCATAAAATTGCATTATATACCAGAAGAATGATAACAGTTTAAATATCTTATTGGCTAAAGAGGGGAAAAAAGTGACTAATCATCTATAAGATGGAAAGAACAAGTGGCGGGCGGGAAGCTAATTCCATGCTTTATGAGTGGCAATAGAAAACAAGTCAAGTGTTACAGTTCACTTGGCTTAAGCTACTTTTTCACATTTTCTTCAGCCTTTGCCTTCTCACAAACATAGTTTTATAACACATCTATATTTAAAATTAATTTTTCTGCACTTTCCACCCATCTCCCTGCAAGTTTATCTCCTGTATCACCTATCCTGTTCGCAGGCACCATCAGATGGCCCCATCAAATTTAACTGCATTTGTATCTAATAATCTCCCCGATCCCAGGCTGACACCTAAATTCCCAAACAAAAGCAACTGTATACAGAAGAAGAGGAAAAGAATGCGCATAACTGACATTTTAAAACCCATTAACTCAAGTCTGAGTATATAAAGTTTTGTCATTTTTTTTAGTTTTTAAAGTTTATCTATCCCACCTTTTGGGAATGAGAATGTATTTGTGATTCTGGGTTGGAACTGGTGCCAGAATTTTCAAAAAAAATTCTGCGTTCAGAGATGTGACATGCACGACGTGAACCATCCTAGGAATTCCAGCAAATCTGTGTTTAAGGGTTTAAGATGTACCACCATCCAGCGCCTTGCCTAGAGTGGGTGCCAAGTCAGCACAGGACTTGCTTGCTGAGTCTTCACTCAGACTCAGGCAGCAGGATCAAAGGAGCAGAATTTGCTATGGCTGTGTCAGCCAGAATGCGGCAGTTCTCTTCAGTGAAGAAAATCATGTTTTCGTAGTTCTCAAAAATAGCCATAATTTATAAAGAATGACAACTAAGTTATTTTGTTGGACAATTATAATTTTCCAGATTCTACCCATGATCTAATGCAAAAATAATTCATCATGGGTATGTAAGATATTTATTTATGTTTATAGTTAGCAAAATTTAGAGGACAGAAAAAGGTAAAGCATGGACTGTGTGGAAACTTTTCTATGATACATAGTTATGATTGCCTCCCATCATGAAGGAAAAGCAATCCACTAGTGAGTATTTGGCTTAACATGTACAGTTAACCAGAGATAAATTTGTACTGGTCTTCCATGCTAGCCAGAAAAAAAAAAAAACATTTTGGTTTATATTATTATATACCTCTAATTACTAAAGGAGATTATGCGTATGCATCAATTTCCCCAAATGGATTTTAGGAAGAAAAGAGCCTCCAAGAAGGTAAGTCACTATTCTTAATGTACCAGCCATGGAGGAGATGAACTGCCTGGAGCGGGAGTAGTGGGGTCTAGGATGTGATGGTGTGGGAAGTAGTACGAGTTCGGTGCAGCAGCTGTAATACACAAATTGGGGTTTAGATGATGCTGTGAAACCCAGCAACGATCCAGTGATATTACCAGGTTAAATAATTTGCCCAAGAAGACACAGATAGGAAGTGTTAGAGAAGGGACATGAATTAGCAGGGCATGACCAGGGGCAATCTGGATTTAGAGATGCAGTATCACCCCCTCGTAGTGAGAATACCCTGCCCCACTTTTAGACAGGATAGGCAATCCATAGGGGTGCCTGGGGGGCTCAGTTCGTTAAGAATCTGCCTTTGGCTCAGGTCATGATCCCGGGGTCCTGGGAAGAAGCCCCGCATCGGCTCCCTGCTCGGCGGGGAGCCTGCTTCTCCCTCTCCCTCTGCCTGCTACTCTCCCTGCTTGTGCGCTCTCTCTGTCAAATAAATTAAAAAAAAAAAAAGTATGTTTTAACAAAAAAGGATAGGCAATTCATGATACTTCTTTTTACTTTTTACAATTTTGGCCTTTTCCCCTTTCACACTGGTCAATGGATAGCCTGAATTATTGTTTACATAAATTGGTTCTAAGTAGGCTCCATGTGTTCAATGCCAACAGGTGGCTTAGGGACAAGTGAAATAGGCTGGCTCAGAAAGTATTCTACAATAGCGACTAAAATGCAATTCAATTCTTTCCCCCAAATAACAGTGTTGATTAAAAACCTGCCACTGCTCCGTTTTTAGAATATATGCTCTAAACTTTTTTCTGCCCTTTAGCCTACCATACAAGGCCACATGTGAACTACAAAAGAAAGCACCTTCTATATAGCAGTAAGCAGGCACTTAGAAACTCAGTGAAAGATCATACAGTTTCCTAGTGGACAAAGTGCTTAACTCCATTAGTGCCATAGGCTGATTAAATCACCCACATTACATTTCAACGGTGTTTCAGCCAGTTAAGCCAGCTCAATTCATCTCTGCTTTCTGGGGTCGTAAAGACATTAGAAACAAATTTACGATCCGACCTGTTAGTGAAATGACTTGTGGAGTTGTTTTTAAATCAGAGTGGCTAAATTAATAATAATAAAAAAAAGTTTAAAATGACCTGAAATGGGTATTTTTTAATATTCAAAGCCATCATGATATGGCCTTAATTACATTCAGAAAATGCTTTTTTCTTTATTTCTCTAAAGCAGACTTAGAAAGCAGTGAACTGAGCAAACCAACCAACTGGAACAAAGGAAGAAATAAGCTGAATTCATTTTCAATCAGGTGACCCCATTGTGGAAGTATCTTCTCATAGGATTCAGTTCCCCTGAATGATAATTCCACCAAGCAGCTCACAGGAGAGGGTAGATTTGATCCCTAAAGTCACATGCATGTAGTAAATGCAGTTAAGCCAATTAGGTTGTGCAATTTCTAGAACCATGCAGATAACTGCTTCTGGTATCCCTGCCCCTCATGCATCAGGCCCACCACAGAGCACCATCTATCATCAGAGGTTTGGCCAAAATGAAAACAGAGAGCTGACCAGGTATGGGTAAAAGAAATTTATGTAAATTGACAGCAGACAATGCTGCGTGAATGCATACATTTCGATTTCATTATGCTGGAAAGAACTGTGAGGTTTTATTGTTCATAAGATGGTTTACAAAAAGTTGAGAGAGATTTTCTGTTGAAGGATCCTTAACTAATTTTGATAAAATACAAAATATATTTTTCTACCATAAACCACTATCAGAAATTTGAATATGGTTACAACTTGGATCAATCATTAGGGCACCTCTCCCTTATAAATAATCATTGGATTCAAGAGCCATCCTTGGTGGTCTTAAAACCAATTTGTCTAGTAACTGGTTACAAAATAAGTTTGTCTGCTTATTATAAGAGACACTAGTATCAATAGTTGTTTACACAAAATAAGATTTGTTATTTGGTTTTTCTATATATACTTTTTTTTTTAATCCAACACTCCACAAATCGTAGATGTAGGCTGGTATGTTGGCTCTATTTGAAAAATTTATCCAAGGATCAATCCTCTTAGTGCTCCATCATTCCTATGTTGTTTCCCTCCAAGCCATTTCTTTCAAGATGACAAACCCAACAATTCTGCATTTTAGCCAGCAGAAAAAGGAACAGAGAAACAGAGAAGAACACTCCTTATGTTTAAGAAAACAATTCAGAAGATATGTATTTCACCTGCTTTATATGTCATTTGCATAACTTATTCATAGGAAAATGCCTCACTCCAAAGGCGGATGGAAAATGTTGCAGTTTCTGGCCAGCCCTGTACTCAGCTTAAACAGCTATTATTGTGGGGAAAAAAAGGAAGAATAAATATCGGGACACAACTAGCAAACTGTGCTACAGATGGGAAATATACAATCACCTTAAATAGGTAAGTAGCTAGAAAAGATGCTCCAGGATGTCAGAGAAGGAAGATTTCACATCGTATAGTGTTTGAGGACTTTATTGCTATCTAGTCTCCAGTAATGAGGTGTTGAAAAGTGCATCTTCTAATAAAGCTGCAATCTGCAGTACTCCACAGACTAACCACCAACAAATGCAAACTGACACTTCTGAAATGGATTAATGTGCATATCAACAATCTCCTAATGGCTTTCATCCTTTTTATCACATTTGACCTTGCCTTTTGGAGGCATTTGATAAATGATTAATTATTCATTCTAGAACTTGATCCTTGAACAGCTAAACTACTTCCCGGAAGCAAATATGGATGTGTATTAGAGCATCAGTACCAATCAATTATTCACTGATTGTATGCCTTGTATTTGCCTAGTGTGTGCCAATCTCTAAGTTAGGCAGTCTGGGAGATATAAAAATAATGGGATACATGGTCTCTGACCTCAAAGGACTTAAAATTAGAATGAAACAAATACTAAACTGGATGTATGGTCTGGGGTTGTTATATCTGACTCTATTAGTGTCTATCTTCAGGGTCTCCCATTCAGCCCTGTGAGACTCGGCCAAATTACAACCTATATCCAGAGCATCTAGGAGGAAAGCTGATTCAAACAAACAAAAAAGTCTGAAAATAAGCAACAGTGAAAAATTTGATGGTAGTGAGGGGAAAAAGAAAAACACCCCAGATCCAAATTTTAGAGTATAATTTTAATATACTGTTGTCATCATAGAGGAAGAGGTGAAAAAAACAAACACATAACTCAGATGTGAGCCCCTCTGGAGGATTACTGTTGGATAGAAGAAGGAACAAAATGAGTAATTACAGGCTGGAAGTGCAAGGGGGGAAAAAGTGGAATAAGGGAAAGGAAAGCTGGAGGCAAAGATTTATTTCTCAGAAAGGAGAACGGTGTGAGACCACAAGTGTTGGTCAGACCATCAGTTACAAATCAGAGGAATGAACAAAGAAGAAATCCTGTTTTGACTTTCTGAATATGGTAAGTTTTGACCCACCAAAGGGTGCATTCTCAATGCTGGAGATTGGTAAAACTTTGAAAGATTTGAGCCTAAGACTATCCTATTTATTTCCTTTTCCTTTGAAGTTACCGGTGTTCTTTTACACATTTTTATATGGAATAATTATATGCACATAGCTTGGGATCTTGAAGAAGTGCTGAGAGTCTATTTTTGATAAGTTTTATCTTTGGTGACTGACTTATCAACAGCTGACCTCAACATTATATAGAAATATCATCTGACAGGGACACCTGGGTGGCTCAGTCAGTTAAGTTTCTGACTCTTGATTTTGACTCAGGTCATGATCTCAGGGTCGTGAGAGGGAGCCCAGTGTTGGGCTCCATGCTCAGCAGGGAGTCTGCTTGAGATTCAGTCTCTCTCTCTCTCTCTCTCTCTCCCTCTGCCTCCCCCACGTGTGCATTCTCTCTCTCTCTCAAATAAATCTTTAAAAAAATATATCATGTGACAGAAAAAGCAAAAGGCAATTCTGCTAGGGGGTAGGTTTAGAGGGAACTTTATCATTTCCCTTTTGCTACTCCTCCTGAGTTGTTCCTTTTATGTATTGCTTTATATGTAATATTTGGTATGATTGCTGTATAGCTAGGGCAGTGAGTTTAAGATAAAGGTTGTTTGACTACATTCAGGTGTTGTGTGATGACTGACAACTGGGTGTTTGGAGGCAGATGTATTAGCTATCACAGGGATAGGGTTGGCCATTTGAGGGAGAAGAGCATAGGGTGAAGGACAATGTGGAAGACAGACATTAAATAAGGTAAAGGTGGTTAAGAATTTCATTGCAAAATAAGCTCACAATTTCTCCGTGTGTGCTAAACCCCAGGGTTATTTGGCCTATATTCTATGAAGTCCTTTGGACTTCTTTGAGTTCTCTTTCAGCCTGATAATAATGCCCCTCGATGGTAAAGTGACAAAGAAATAAAAAAAAACTTAAAAAGTCTTGTTTAAGCTTTAGGTTCACTAAGGAAATTGTCTTTTACTTACCAGTCCATCAAATTTTAATATTTCCTTTAAAGACATTTGAAAAATATATTTAGTCTCATTTTTAAATATTCAGTTAATTAAATGTCTTATACATTTATTTTTTAAAAATATTTTTAAAGATTTTATTTAAGAGAGCGACAGAGAGAGAGCTTGAGCGGGGGCAGGGGCAGAGGGAGAGGGAGAAGTAGACTCCCCACTGAGCAGGGAGCCCAATGCAGGGCTTGATCTCAGGCGCCCAGATCACAACCTGAGCTGAAAGCAGATGTCCAACCCCTGAGCCACCCAGGCACCCCATGGCTTATACATTTCTAAACTCCACTAACAGATTAGCATGTTTTAGGAGGTATTGAACTACAGTAAATCAGCATACAAAACCTTCAAGGGCACTATTTTTAAGTCATACCATGTAAAAGGTGTGTTTGACTCATTAAAGAGAGAAACAGGGGCACCTGCGTGGCTCAGTTGGTTAAGCAGCTGCCTTTGGCTCAGATCATGATCTCAGGGTCATGGAATTGAGCCCTGAGTTGGGCTCCCTGCTCAGCAGGGAGCCTGATTCTCCCTTTTACTCTGCCTCTCCCCTCTGCTTGTTCTTTGTCTCAAATAAATAAATAAAATCTTTTTAAAAATTAAAAAAAAATAGAGAAACAGGATGATGAAGTTGGTTCAAAGTGTACAGCATTCCTACATAAAGAAATAGACAATCCAAGCAAACCTCTTTCTGTTAAAGAAGTGGAATGGGTAATTAATAACCTTGCAAAAGAGAAAGCACCAGGCCCAGATGGGTTCACTAGTGAATTCTACCAAATGTTCAAGGAAGAAAATAAACCATTTCTCTACAATCTCTTTAGAAGATAGAAATAGGTAATATTCCCTAACTCTTTTCATTAGGTCAGCATTACCCTAATAGCAAACTTGAACAAAGACATTTCAGGAAAACTATAAACCAATATCTCTCACGGACATAGATGCAAAAATACTTAACAAAATATTAGCAAAATCCAACAATGTATAAAAATAAGTATACACTATGACCAAGTGGGATTTATCACAAGTATGCAAGCTTGATTCAATATTACTAAGTCAATTAATGTAATCCATCACATCAACAGGCAAAAGAAGAAAAATCACATAATCACATCAATAAATGCAGGAAGCATTTGACAAAATCCAACATCCAGTCATGGTAAAAACTCTCAGCAAACTAGGGCTAGAGGAGAATTCCCTCATGTTTATAAAGAATATGTACAATAAACCTATATCTTACATCATATATAATGGTAACAAACTCAAAGCTTTCCTACTAATGTCATCACTGCCCTTCAACATCATACTGGAAACACCAACTAATGCAGTAAAGCAAGGAAAGGAAAAAGGTGTACAGATTAGGAAAGAAGAAATAAAACTGTCTTTGTTCACAGATGATGTGAAAATCACTGTTGAAAATCTGAAAGAGTCAATAAAAATAAAATAAACCTCCTGGAATTATTATGTTATTATTGTAAAGTTGTAGGATAAAAGATTTATATACAAAAGTCACTAGCTTTCCTATATACCAGCAATGAACAAGTCAAATTTGAAATTAAAAACACAATACCATTTAAAGTAGCATCCCCCAAAATGAAAAACTTAGGTATAAATCTAACAAAATATGAAGTTTTTGAGAAAAATTATAAAAACTGATAAAAATTGATTTAAGTGGAGAGATAGTTCATATTCATGGATAAGAAGACTGAATATAGTCAAGATGTCAGTTCTTAACCAACTTGGTTGCAGTCTCAATCAAAATCCCTGCAAGTTATTTATAGATATTGACAAAATGATTGTGAAGTTTTTATGGAGAGTCGAAAGACCCAGAACAGCCAACACAACATTGAAGGAGAAGAACAAAGTTGGAGGACAAATACTACCTGACTTCAATTTGCTATGAAGCTATAGTAATGAAGATAGTATATTATTGGTGACAGATGAGACAAAAGATCAATGAAATAAAATAGCCCAGAATTAGACTCCCATAAATAAATACATCAACCAATTTTTGACAAAGGAGCAAAGACTGTGTTTTCACAAATCATACCGGAACACCTCTAACTACCTGCAAAATAATAAATCTAGACACAGACCTTAAACCCTTCAAAAGACGAACTCAAATATATCATAGACCTAATGTAGAATGCAAAACTAGAAAAACTCTTACAAGGGAACATAATAGAAAATTTCGACAACCTTGGGTTATGTAATGACTTTTTACATTCAACCCCAAGGGCACAACTCATGAAAGAAAGAATTGAACAGTGAGACTGCAATAAAATTAAAATAAAAAACTTCTGCTCCATGAAAGATGCTATCAAGAGAATGAAAAGACAGCACACACTAGGAGAAAACATTGATAAAAGACATATGCAATAAAGGACTATAATCTAAAATATAAAAAGAACTCTTAAAACTCAGCAATAAGAAAACACACAACCCAATTATAAAGTGGGTCAAAGACCCTAAATGGACACCTCACCAAACAAGATATACGGTTGGCAAATAAGCATATGAAAACTTATTCCACATCATATGTCATCAGGGAATTGCAAATTAAAACAACAAGACACCACCACTGTTCACCTATTAGAATGGCCAAAATCCAGAACACTGACAAAGAAGCAGAGCAAAAGGAAGCCTCAACAGGATTTATAAAATGGCATGGCCACTTTGGGAGGCCGTTTGGAGATTTCTTAAAAACTAAACCTACTTTTACCATAGGATCCAGCAATTGTACTCCTTGGTATTTACCCAAATGAATTGAAAACTTATCCACACAAAAGCCTGTACATGAATATTTATAGAAGCTTAGGATATTTATAGAAGCTCCATTTGTAATTGCCAAAACTTGGAAATAACCAAGATGTCCCCCAGTAGATAAAATGATAAGTAAACTGGGGTGTATTCAGACACTGGAATATTATTTAGCGCTAAAAAGAAATGAGCTATCAGGCCATGAAAAGATACGGAAGAAACTTAAATGCTTATCACTAAGTAAAAGAAAGCAATATGTAAAAGCTTCATACTCTATGATTCCAACCATACGGCATTCTGGAAAAGGCAAAAATATGGGGACAGTAAAATGATAAGTGATTGCCTAGGGTTGGGAAGTGAGGGATGAAATAGGCACAGAGCAGTTTTTTAGAGTAGTGAACTATTTGATATATAATGCTGGACTTGTGTCAATATTAATTTGTCCAAACCCATAGAATGTACAAAACCATGAATGAACCGTAATGTAAACTCCGAACTTTGAATGATAATGGTGTGTCAAATTTTATCAGTTATAAAAAATGGACCACTCTGATGGGGGATGCTAATAATGGGAAAGGCTACATATATGTGGGGGTGGGGATATTGGGGAATATCTGTACCTTCCTCCTAATTTTGTTATGAGCCTAAACTATTTTAAAAAGTATAGGAGATATAGATGTATATATAATTACTGAAAAGAAGAAAATTGGAATAAGACTGTGAAACTGCATATGAAATGGAATCCTGTACTATAGGGCAGTACAGTTAGAACTGTGTTATTTTTTTCTTGCACAGAAACAATATGCATGATTACAGAAAAAAATTCATTTATATATATCTCAGACAAAAGTCTGTTAGACTGTCACTTATTTTCAACAAATTAACCTCTGTCCTTACAGAGCTGTAAAATGTAGTAATCAATAGTAAATAATAAATAAAATTAAGATGCAAACATATAGGGACGCCTGTGTGGTTCAGTCAGTTGAGTGTCTGCCTTCAGCTCAGGTCCATGATCCCAGGGTCCTGGGATCGAGTCCTGCATTGTGGTCCCCGCTGAGCAGGGAATCTGCTTATCTCTCTCCCTCTCCCCTCCCCCCCTTGTGCTCTCTCTCTCTTTCTCAAATAAAGTCTTTAAAAAAAATACATACCTATAGAGAATGAGATAACATTTGGACTGGTGTTAGCAGAAGGTACTGGTTACCACACCTTGTGGTATGGCCAGCAAATCAAAAGTCATACAGTGTTGATTAAGACCATAAAGTTAATTTCCATTTAAAGATTTTGAAAGGGAACTAGGATTGTATTTTTTTAAAGATTTTTAATTTATTTGACAGAGAGAGAGAGAGCAAATGCAAGCAGGGGGAGCAGCAGAGGGAGAGGGAGAAGCAGACTCCCACAGAGCAGGGAGCCTGAAGTGGGGCTCGATCCCAGGACCCCGAGATCATGACCTGAGCTGAAGGCAGAGGCTTAATGAGTGAGCCACCCAGGCGCCCCAATAAAATTTATTTTCAAATACGACATGCAAAAACATTCAAACACTGTTTCAGCAACTGAGTCATCAAATTGTATTCTATTTTATTTTAAGGAGGAATAATTCTGGTTGTCCTATTTAAATAACCACAGTGCCATTAAAAGTGAAAAGAAAATCAGTAAAAACATTTGTTCCTGAACCCTGAGTGACTAAAATAAAGACGACATATAAATAAAGAAGGGGGGGAAAGGATTCTTTAAATATCTAACAAGGTGGGTAGGGGGAGAAGAACTTTCAAGATATCATCAACAATATTTTAAGCAAGTAACTATACTGAACTGTTCATCTTTTTCAGTATTTTATTTTTATTTTTAAATTAATTAATTTACTTTTTTAATCAACATAATGTAGTATTTGTTTAGGGGGTACAGATATAGTGAACTCTTCTTCATCAGTTTGTTCATTCCTACTTTAACTGCTTTTTATTCTAATAGATACTGGGTCTCTAGCTAGCTTTCATGAAATTCTCTGCATCTGCATAAATTTGTCCTGAAAATGCGGACTCAGATTCTGACATCTGTCTGTGTGGTATCAGCTCAAAAGCCTGCACTATTGGTCTTTTCCTGAAGTAACAATAGTTTATGGACTAGCTGCTGTAGTCCTATCCATGAAGCTCTGAGCCCTTTGTGGGAGAGCACATTTCTTTTTTTTTTAAATTTTTTTTTTATTCTTATGTTAATCCCCATACATTACATCATTAGTTTTAGATGAAGTGTTCCATGATTCATTGTTTGTGCATAACACCCAGTGCTTCATGCAGAATGTGCCCTCCTCAATACCCACCACCAGGCTAACCCATCCTCCCACCCCCCCTCCCATCTAGAACCCTCAGTTTGTTTTTCAGAGTCCATCATCTCTCATGGTTCGTCTACCCCTCTGATTTCCCCCGCTTCATTCTTCCCCTCCTGCTACCTTCTTCTTCTTCTTTTTTTTTTTTTCTTAACATATATTGCATTAATTATTTCAGAGGTACAGATCTGAGATTCAACAGTCTTGCACAATTCACAGCGCTTACCAGAGCACATACCCTCCCCAGTGTCTATCACCCAGTCACCCCATCCCTCACACCCTACCCCCCACTCCAGCAACCCTCAGTTTGTTTCCTACAAGTAAGAATTCCTCATATCAGTGAGATCATATGATACATGTCTTTCTCTGTTTGACTTATTTCACTCAACATAATACCCTCCAGTTCCATCCACATCATTGCAAATGGCAAGATCTCATTCCTTTTGATGGCTGCATAATATTCCATATATATATATACACCATCTCTTCTTTATCCATTCATCTGTCGATGGACATCTTGGCACTTTCCACAGTTTGGCTATTGTGGACTTTGCTGCTATAAACATCGGGGTGCACGTACCCCTTCGGATCCCTACATTTGTATCTTTGGGGTAAATACCCAGTAGTGCAATTGCTGGATCGTATGGTAGCTCTATTTTCAAACTTTTGAGGAACCTCCATACAGTTTTCAGAGTGGCTGCACCAGCTTGCATTCCCACCAACAGTGTAGGAGGGTTCCCCTTTCTCCACATCCCCGCCAACATCTGTCGTTTCCTGACTTGTTAATTTTGGCCATTCTGACTGGTGTGAGGTGGTATCTCATTGAGGTTTTGATTTGGATTTCCGTGATGCCAAGTGATATTGAGCACTTTTTCATGTGTCTGTTTGCCATTTGGATGTCTTCTTTGGAAAAATGTCTGTTCGGGGCGCCTGGGTGGCTCAGTTGGTTAAGCGACTGCCTTCGGCTCAGGTCATGATCCCAGGGTCCTGGGACAGAGTCCCACATCGGGCTCCCGGCTCAGCGGGAAGCCTGCTTCTCCCTCTCCCACTCCCCCCACATGTGTTCCTGCTCTCGCTGTCTCTGTCTCTGTCAAATAAATAAATAAAATCTTTAAAAAAAAAGAAAAAAAAAAGAAAAATGTCTGTTCCTGTCTTCTGCCCATTTCTTGATTGGATTCTTTGTTCTTTGGGTGTTGAGTTTGATGAGTTCTTTATAGATTTTGGATACTAGCCCTTTATCTGATATGTCATTTGCAAATATCTTCTCCCATTCTGTCGGTTGTCTTTTGGTTTTGTTGACTGTTTCCTTTGCTTTGCAAAAGCTTTTTATCTTGAGGAAGTCCCAATAGTTCATGTTTGCCCTTGCTTCCCTTGCCTTTGGTGATGTTTCTAGGAAGAAGTTGCTTCGGCTGAGGTCAAAGAGGTTGCTGCCTGTGTTCTCCTTTAGGATTTGGATGGACTCCTGTCTCACATTGAGGTCTTACAACCATTTGGAGTCTATTTTTGTGTGGGGTGTAAGGAAATGGTCCAGTTTCATTCTTCTGCATGTGGCTATCCAATTTTCCCAACACCATTTGTTGAAGAGACTGTCTTTGTTCCATTGGACATTCTTTGCTGCTTTGTCAAAGATGAGTTGACCATAGAGTGGAGGGTCCATTTCTGGGCTCTCTATTCTGTTCCATTGATCTATGTGTCTGTTTTTGTGCCAGTACCATGCTGTCTTGATGATGACAGCTTTGTAATAGAGCTGGAAGTCCGGAATTGTGATGCCGCCGGCTTTGCTTTTCTCTTTCAACATTCCTCTGGCTATGCGGGGTCTTTTCTGGTTCCATACAAATTTTAGGATGATTTGTTCCATTTCTTTGAAAAAAGTGGATGGTATTTTGATGGGGATTGCATTGAATGTGTAGATTGCTCTAGGTAGCATTGACATGTTCACAATATTTGTTCTTCCAGTCCATGAGCATGAAACGTTTTTCCATTTCTTTGTGTCTTCCTCAATTTATTTCATGAGTATTTTATAGTTTTCTGAGTACAGATCCTTTGTTGCTTTGGTTAGATTGATTCCTAGGTATCTTATGGTTTTGGGTGCAATTGTAAATGGGATCGACTCCTTAATTTCTCTTTCTTCTGTCTTGTTGTTGCTGTATAGGAATGCCACTGACTTCTGTGCATTGATTTTATATCCTGCCACTTTACTGAATTCCTGTATGAGTTCTAGCAGTTTTGGGGTGGAGTCTTTTGGGTTTTCCACATAAAGTATCATATCATCTGCAAAGAGTGAGAGTTTGACTTCTTCTTTGCCAATTTGGATGCCTTTGATTTCTTTTTGTTGTCTGATTTCTGTGGCTAGGACTTCCAATACTATGTTGAATAGCAGTGGTGATAGTGGACATCCCTGCCGCGTTCTTGACCTTAGGGGGAAAGCTCTCAGTTTTTCCCCATTGAGAATGATATTCGCTGTAGGTTTTTCATAGATGGCTTTTATGATATTGAGGTATGTACCCTCGATCCCTATACTCTGAAGAGTTTTGATCAAGAAAGGATGCTGTACTTTGTCAAATGCTTTTTCTGCATCTATTGAGAGGATCATATGATTCTTGTTCTTTCTTTTGTTAATGTATTGTATCACATTGATTGATTTGCGGATGTTGAACCAACCTTGCGGCCCAGGGATAAATCCCACTTGGTCGTGGTGAATAATCCTTTTAATGTACTGTTGGATCCTATTGGCTAGTATTTTGGTGAGAATTTTTGCATCCATGTTCATCAGGGATATTGGTCTGTAATTCTCCTTTTTGATGGGGTCTTTGTCTGGTTTTGGGATCAAGGTAATCCTGGCCTCATAAAATGAGTTTGGAAGTTTTCCTTCCATTTCTATTTTTTGGAACAGTTTCAGAAGAATAGGTATTAATTCTTCTTGAAATGTTTGGTAGAATTCCCCTGGGAAGCCATCTGGCCCTGGGCTTTTGTTTGTTGGGAGATTTTTGATGACTGCTTCAATTTCCTTAGTGGTTATAGGTCTGTTCAGGTTTTCTATTTCATCCTGGTTCAGTTTTGGTAGTTGATACATCTTTAGGAATGCCTCCATTTCTTCCAGGTTATCTAATTTGCTGGCATAGAGTTGCTCATAATATGTTCTTATAATTGTTTGTATTTCTTTGGTGTTGGTTGTGATCTCTCCTCTTTCATTCATGATTTTGTTGATTTGGGTCATTTCTCTTCTCTTTTTGATAAGTCTGGTCAGGGGTTTATCAATCTTGTCAATTCTTTCAAAGAACCAGCTCCTAGTTTCGTTGATCTGTTCTACTGTTCTTTTAGTTTCTATTTCATTGATTTCTGCTCTGATCTTTATTATTTCTCTTCTCCTGCTGGGTTTAGGCTTTATTTGCTGTTCTTTCTCCAGCTCCCTTAGGTGTAGGGTTAGGTTGTGTACTTGAGACCTTTCTTGTTTCTTGAGAAAGGCTTGTATTGCTATATACTTTCCTCTTAGGACTGCCTTTGCTTCATCCCAAAGATTTTGAATAGTTGTGTTTTCATTTTCATTGGTTTCCATGTATTTTTTTAATTCTTCTTTAATTTCCTGGTTGACCCATTCATTCTTCAGTAGGATGCTCTTTAGCCTCCATGTATTTGAGTTCTTTCCGACTTTCCTCTTGTGATTGAGTTCTAGTTTCAAAGCATTGTGGTCTGAAAATAGGCAGGGAATGATCCCAAACTTTTGGTACCAGTTGGGACCTGATTTATGACCTAGGATGTGATCGATTCTGGGGAATGTTCCATGGGCACTAGATAAGAAAGTGTATTCCGTTGCTTTGGGGTGGAATGTTCTGAATATGTTTGTGAAGTCCATTTGGTCCAGTGTGTCATTTAAAGTCTTTATTTCCTTGTTCATCTTTTGCTTAGACGATCTGTCCATTTCATTGAGGGGGGTGTTAATGTCCCCCACTATTATTGTATTGTTGTCGAAGTGTTTTTTGCTTTTGTTATTAATTGCCTTATATAATTGGCTGCTCCCATGTTAGGGGCATAGATATTTACAATTGTTAGATCTTCTTGTTGGATAGATCCTTTAAGTAGGATATAATGTCCTTCCTCATCTCTTATTACAGTCTTTGGTTTAAAATCTAATTTGTCTGATATAAGGTTTGCCACCCCAGCTATCTTTTGGTGTCCATTAGCATGGGAAATGGTTTTCCATCCTCTCACTTTCAATCTGGGGGTGTCTTTGGTTCTAAAATGAGTCTCTTGCAGACAGCATATCGATGGGTCTTGCTTTTTAATCCAGTCTGATAGCCTGTGTCTTTTGATTGGGGCATTGAGCCCATTTACATTCAGGGTAACTATTGAAAGATAGGAATTTAGTGCCATTGTATTGCCTGTAAGGTGACTGTTACCGTATATTGTCTGTGTTCCTTTCTGGTCTATGTTGCTTTTAGGCTCTCCCTTTGCTTAGAGGACCCATTTCAAGATTTCCTGTAGGGCTGGTTTTGTGTTTGCAAATTCCTTTAGTTTTTGTTTGTCCTGTAAGCTTTTTATCTCTCCTTCCATTTTCAATGACAGCCTAGCTGGATAGAGTATTCTTGGCTGCATATTTTTCTCATTTAGTGCTCTGAATATATCCTGCCAGTCCTTTCTGGCCTGCAAGGTCTCTGTGGATAGGTCTGTTGCCAATCTAATGTTTCTACCCTTGTAGGTTACATATCTCTTCTCCCGAGCTGCTTTCAGGATTTTCTCTTTGTCTATGAGACTCGTAAGTTTTACTATTAGATGTCGGGGTGTTGACCTATTTTTATTGATTTTGAGAGGGGTTCTCTGTGCTTCCTGGATTTTCATGCCTGTTTCCTTTCCCAAATTAGGGAAGTTCTCTGC
>NC_058404.1:11286529-11289838 GCF_002201575.2 Neomonachus schauinslandi
CCATTTTTGATTGCACCTCATTAATAGCCTTTTTGATTTCTACTTGGTTGGATTTTAGTTCTTTTACTTCTCCAGAAAGGGTTTCTCTAATAACTTCCATATTTTTTTCAAGCCCAGCTAGTATCTTTAAAGTGATGATTCTGAACTCTAGATCTGACATCGTACTAATTTCCGTATTGAGTAGGTCCCTGGCAGTTGGTACTACCTCTTGTTCTTTTTGTTGAGGTGATTTTTTTCCGTCTTGTCATTCTTCCAGAAAGTGGTCACTTTTCTCTTCAGAGAGTTGTTGCTATTCCTTTCTTCGATCTCCTGTTGGGTTTGTAGGTGTTCAGAATGGTTTGATCCCTATCCAGCTGAATTCCTGAGAGGAGACGAAATCCAGGTCTCCTACTCCTCCGCCATCTTGCTCCGCTATTGTTTAAAGTTTCTTGATGGTTGCAGCTCAAGTGTGACTTACAACCATAAACAGAACCACAAGCATGAATCTGACCCTGTCATTGGTTATGGAGAAGCTCGGAGAGCACATTTCTAATCTCCAGCTTTTAGCAAAGATTTCAGGAAGCATGAGAGAAGAGCAGAAATCACCAATAGATGACAAGACTAGATGCCTGTGAGTAATTTACTACACTAACCAAAAATTTCAAGAATGGAAGGGAATAAATATACTCTATCATAGGTGCAATAAATGGTTCAAAAAGACTTGGTTGGTGTTTCTCCTGAGAGTCCATGAGAGACATTTTATAAGCAGTGAGGGTATTCCTAAATATTCAGGGGTTTCCTCTAAAGTACACAGCCTCGGTAACAACTTATATTAATAAAAATTTACCTGAGTATAGTTAACCTTAGGGAAATTGAGTTTCTCTTTTAATAGGATTGCTTTTATTCAGGAAGCCAATGCATTGTGTTAAGAAAGAAATATGAAGCATACCAAAAACAATTATTTCTAGCATACCACTTTTTTTAATCATGTAAAAGACTGTCCACCTAGAAATCTAAATGTAATTTAAATGTAAAAGACATTTTGACTTTTTTGTCATTTAGAGATTAATTTCAGAAAGCCAAAATCATGAGAGTTGTCAGAGGATAGTAGTTAATGTGATTAAAATAATACAGTAAGTTCCTGGAAAGAATGAAAAACTGTAGCTTGCTTCCTATAATTCAGAGAGACAGCATATATTTAAGAATATATATAAGAAAGTACCACAGTCATAAGGAATCTTAGTTCTTTCAGAAGTGAGAAACCTGATTGTTTATTTTAAATAAGAATATTAAAAAGTCAGCATAAAGCTTAAAAAACTACTCTGATGAGATACACAATCTCTGTCAACTGGAAAAATTATAAAAAGGGGAAAGAAACACTTTCACTACCTCTGTTATGAACATGCTAGATGTTCTAAGACCAATTTATCATTATTAACAAGGAGAAAACAAAATTTTAATCTTACAGTGTTATGATTTGTGACATTAAGCATTTTATGAATAAACCTACTAAATCAAGCAATTTGCTAAAATTTCAGCCCAATCTAGTAAGTCTTTTCAGACTCGTCACTTGCCATTATTATAAACCAAGACAAACAGAATCTGTCCGCCAACTTCCCGTGACCTCTTATACCCATTCAAATCTTAGTTTCATCATCTTTCACATATGTAAAAAGACATTTCCCTGTAAAGATTACTACTTTCTTTTTCTGTGGAAAACACATTTTTTGCATACATATTCTTATTTCTGCACAGCTCCTAATATCTAAATCACTCATACTAATTTAAATTTTGATCAAAGTTTTACTAAGAGTTGGATGATGGAGAACCGTCTCTACTATGCAGGTATTTCAGAGATCGGCCAAGGTCATAAGTACACAGGAAAGAGCCTGCAGCCACAAACTTCCCAGTGACACAGTTTAAGAGGCAAAAAGAAAATAATATAGTAGGGCAGAAATATAGCTATTCCATAACATATGAGAAAAAATGATATTATATATGTGTATATATCACGTGTGGGTATGTTTGTGTATGTGTGTTGGGGGAGAATGGGTGGGTCGGTTCCTGTGTGTGCAATGCCTGATAACCAACTTTTTAGTATTCACTCTTAAAAATTATACAGGCATCTAAAATTTATTCATCTTTTAATTCTATTAATATGCAAATTTGCCTATTTATCTAAGGATCTTAAAAATTAAATTTCAGTTGAATTATTACATAATAGCCCTTGCTAGTGAAAAATATTTTCAAAATCATAATGCAATTTTTATTGAAAACACGTTTACATTTTTCTTTCTTGTAAATATTATATGGACATAATATTAGCTTATCTGGTCTGTAAATAAGTAGAAGAAGTTTAAGAATCAGATTATTTAGTCTTACATAAGAAAATAAAAGCAACTTTTCATTTTAAAAAACTACAAAATATATTCCTATAGTATACATCATGGGAAAAAAAAAAAAACAGGATTTCCCCAAAGATTCATACCTGTTCATATAAACAAGGATTATTACATAAAACTATATTTTAGCTGACAGTTTTTGTGAGAATATTTTTCCCCTTCAATATACAGAACACTGTAATCAGTAAACATTTTATTTTTTAATTACTTTTGAGGAATGTTTGTGTTCTCTATATTTGATATATATAAGCTATTAGCTTTGGTAAAACAATAAAACAGTACTTTTTAAGGAGACTTTATAGTTTAATTTATTAAAACATTCTAAGATAGGAAATATTCCCAATATATATAATGAGAGATAAAAGCTTCTCAATTATAGGCACATAGAGCATAGAGAGCTTCACATTTGCTTTTACAACTTTGGCCATGCTTTAAATGAACACAAACACAAAAATCATACCAGTCTAGATCTCAAAGGGCTATCTTCTTTCTAATGAGACATAATATTGTAGAGACAAACAAAAAATGGCTGAAAACCAGGTCCTTTATCATCTTTTGTCTGACAGAGAATAGATCCCCATCTCTACATGACTCAGATCATCAATTGGACAGTCAATAAATCCAGTTTTTCAATCATCAGTAATCACAAAACAAAAATGATATATTGGCCATGAAGAAGCCAGACCATCCAAACTTTGTCAACATCAGACACAAAAGCACAAACAGAGAAAGAAGAAATGAAAAAGATGAGTGAAGGTAAGGTTTATTGTACATGGGATTCATTCCAGGGACAAAAGACTCACTTGAGGCCAAGAATTCCATATCTTACCGAACACATTTTACTTACTTCTTTCTTACTTCTTTCTTACTTACTTACCTACTTTATTTATTTATTTATTTATTTATTTATTTATTTATTTATTTATTT
>NC_058404.1:11289848-11355636 GCF_002201575.2 Neomonachus schauinslandi
TTTATTTATTTATTTATTTATTTATTTATTTATTTATTTATTTATTTATTTATTTTAGGATTTTAATTTATTTGATAGAAAGAGAGAGAAAAAGCAAAAGCAGGGGTAACAACAGAGGGAGAGGGAGAAGCAGGCTCTCTACTGAGCAGGGAGCCAGACACAAAGCTTGAGCCCGGGACCCCAGGATCCTGACCTGAGCTGAAGGCAGATACTTAACTGACTGAGCCACCCAGGTGTCCCTTACCAAACACATTTTAAATGGCTTTGGCAGGGCGCCTGGGTGGCTCAGTTGGTTAAGCGACTGCCTTCAGCTCAGGTCATGATCCTGGAGTCCCGGGATCAAGTCCCACATCAGGCTCCCTGCTCAGCAGGGAGTCTGCTTCTCCCTCTGACCCTCCTCCCTCTCATGCTCTCTGTCTCTCATTCTCTCTCTCGCAAATAAATTTAAAAAAATTAAAAATAAATAAATAAATAAATAAATAAATAAATAAATAAATAAATGGCTTTGGCAGCTGAGTCATTTGGAGTATCTTAGTGGGACCCCATTGACTGTCAAAGATGATTTTCAAAAAGTTAAATACATGATTCTCTTATAAATGTAAACTAAGCATCTCTCAAAGATTTATTTAATTCAGTAATGAGGGAACCAGAAATCTGGGAGAGCCAGTTGCTTAACAATTTCTATATTTGATAAATCTCATTCATAAAGATAGTGTATCTGAAGATATTTTAACTCTAATAATGAGTAACAACTTAGGCTTTATTTAAAATCATTCATCAAATAAATTACTGAATTCTATATTTTAAATTGTGGTCACAGAACTACAGCTACATTGTTAACATAACCCATAATTGTGGATTCAAATATAAATATTTGCTACTTCCATCCAGATTGAATGGAATTAATAGAATTTTATTAACAGAACAATAGAATTTTCATTTCTATTGTGAATATATAAATTTTTTAAAAAAATTCTAACTCCAAATAATTTTTAATTTGATGGGATATTAAAGAACACAAATATATCTTTCAACACATTTTACAGATTTTAGATATTTGCCAATACTTGCATGCTCCCATATTAATTCTATGTGAATGACATCCAATACCATTTGGGGTTATAACTTGAAACTAGTGTTTTTATTTTGCCTGCAATTTACTTTAAAATATTTAAGCATAGGCAATGTGGTATTAGAATTACATTGGTAATTTAACTTAAGCCATAGGTGCAATTAGATGCTTTAATTGAGAATTCAAATAGGAAGAATTACCTACTAGGGGAGGACCATTCTCTTTGCCTCTCATTACACCAGATGGTTTGTCTTAAATTGGAACTGTTTGTTGTGCGATACCATGTTTTGTGGGATACACATGTTTGTGTAATACAGATTCGTTTATATCATTCTTAAGTAGGGAATGACATCATTTTAATGTAGAAATTGTGTTGATTTAGATGTAAAATTTCCCAGCTTCTTCCTTTTTGCACCACCGAATCACAGTGGCTGCACATAAAGTACACCAAGACCGTGAAATGCAACAAACCGTAGAGAAATGTGGCATTGAACATGATGCCTGGTCACCCTAAATTCTTTGTCTTTGCTCTGTTGGATCACATGATGGTTGGTAGAAATTCTCACTGCGTTCATTTTCTCTGATCTTATGTAACTTAACTCAGCAACCTCAAGCCTTCCTTACACATTTTTCCATGAACTAACTTCAACTCATTTGTAATGGCAGATCTAAAATTTGGTATAGGATTACTGTATTTAAAATTTAATATACTATTTTTGTTTATTGGTTTGTTGGCTTGATTATAAATATTTACGTGTACAGAACAATTTGCTGTGAAACCTCTTTTCCATATAATCTAGTAGCAACATAAAGTAAAAATGTTCTTGCCTAAGTCCAATTATTTTCCTTATACCCCCAAATAAGTTAATATTTGTACCTAATAATAGTGATACAGATCAGTCTGATTTTTAAAATTTGTAATGTTTCATAATTTCTTTTAGGAAACAGATTTACTTTCTTGGAATCTAATTTTTTATTTTTTTTAATTTATCTTTATTTAAAAAATTTTTTTTTCTAATTTTTTAAAGAGGAATACTTTCTGTGTAGTCATTGGTACTATTTGTCAAATGTTTCTGGCCTTTGCCTTCCGGTCTCCTGGTAGTTGTGGGGGCCATATGTCTGGGTCTGGCCTATAAACTGTGAACAGAAATGATGTTTATCACTTGCAAAATAGAGCGTTTAATTGCTGATGCAAGACCCACCTTCAGAGCGTTTTTTAACTTTTGGCAAGGTGATTGACATCCTTCAAGTAGTTGCTTCTTTGCCAGTTTGAATCCCTGAGTTATGAGCAGCCTAAATCTTTGAGTTACTACCATTAGTGATGGGCATAAAGCAAATGCAAGCAATTAATATTGCTCAAGCCCCTAGGCTTTTGGAGTTGGTTGTTAACTGCAGCATACTAGCCCATCCTAACGTATATGATGTAAAACAATATCTTATGTCACAGATACTCTTTATACTCACCGGCTAAAATTCATTGGTTACCTTGTATATTTGGGTACTTAGAGTTCTTATTTATTTTTTTTTTTAGAGTTCTTATTTTTAAATTACAGCCAAACTTCACATAGAACTATATAAATTAAAATCAGTCTCCAAAGTAATTTATAAATGTGAGAAAAATAACAAATATATGTACAAATATGGTGCAATTAATAAACAACTGTTAGAAAACTGTTGCAAATACTCTGTTTAGACTTTATTTAGAACTTTTAATGATAGATTAACAGATTAAGATATTAAGATTATATGCCTTTTATTAAAAATCCATCCATAAATAGCACCAGTTTTTACAAGTATAGCACAATTCAATTCCAATATGTTTCCTTAAAAACTGTATGTTTATAGTAGAGTTTTAATTGTTTTTAGCACATACATTCATATTCTTGGAGGGAAACTAAATAGTCTATAATAAATATTAATTTTTTTCTTTTTACATTTTTAGAACAAATTTTTAGTTCTACAAATGAACTAAATTCATCTCCATAAAAAAACCCACAATGTAATGCATTTTAAAATTAAAAGAAAAATGTTAAAATTTTTCTTTTCATTATGAAATGCTTTTAATCACCTTCTAAAATGTTAAAATATTCCCACCATTAGAAAAAATGCTCAGAAAAATGACAAATGACAATTATTTTTTTTATTTTTTTTTTGAGATTTTATTTTTAAATAATCTCCACACCCAATATGAGGCTTGAACTCACAACCCCAAGATCAAGAATCACATGCTCTACTGACTGAGCCAGCCAGACACCCCAACAATTCTTTTTCTGTAAGCAAGTAAGAGGCGGTTTGTCTATCTCTATTCTGATGGCTTTTATTACAAAGCAATATTAAACCTCTCTGCTTACTTGCTTGCTTTCTCTATCTCTTTCCTTCTTTCTTTCCTCCCTCCCTCCTTTCTTTTCCTTTCCTTCCCTGCCCTCCCTTCCTTCCTTCCTTCCTTCTCTCTTTTTCTCTTTTTCTTTTTTTCTTTTCTTTCTCACTCTCTTTCTCTCTTGCTCTCTTGCTCTCTCTTTCCAGAGAACTTTGCTTAGAGTAATTAAGCTTCTTACCTATTTCTTAGCCTATTGCTTTTTTATATCATTCTAACACTTGCATTTTTCTTTAGACAATTCATGGTGGCATAGCCTAGTGTTTAATAGCACAGACTAGTCAGACAGTTTGAAACTTAGCTATAGAACTTACTGTTTGCTTCTAGAGCATATTTCTTAACACCCTCTCTGAGAAGGTTTTACATGTAATTTATTTAGTTAGAAAAATTCAGAAGCTATATTTTACTTGAATGTTTTTGATATTTTATATCTTTTAGGGAATTTTTTCGCTTAAATTATTGAAAAAGTAGTTTAAAAAAAGTATTCATTATATTTTCTTCTAATTTCTGTAAGATCTGTAGTGATGCCATCTCTTCAGTTTTGTTATTGATAATTGGGTCATTAATGTTTTTAATTATTATCACTCTAAGTAGGAGTGTTGATTATTTTCAAGCACTTGGCTTTTGTTTTTATTATTTGTTCTACTTTTTATTCCATTGTGTGGTCATTAATTTTGTGCTGTTTATTATTTACTTATGCTAATTTGACTTTAATTTGTTCTGTATTTTAGTTCAGTAAGATTGAAGCTTAATCATTGATTTTAAACTTTTATCCTTTTCTAATATAGCTCTTAAAACTATAAATGTCACTGTAAGCACTATTTTATCTTCATACAATAAATCTTAATATATTAGAATTTTAATTTCAGTAAGTTAGAAATATTTTCTAATTTTATTTAACATGCAGTTTACTTAAGTATGGTGTTTGATTTCAAAATCATTACTTTCATTACAGTCAGAGAACAATCATTTCATCATATCAAATCTTTGAAATGTCTTGAGTTTTATGGTCTATTTTGTTGAATGCTCCTTACTTAATGAGAAAGGAGTGTTGAAATCTTACAATATCATTGTGCATTTGTCTGTTTTCCTTTGCTTCTTTTATTTTTTTAAAATATTTTATTTATTTATTTGACAGAGAGAACCATAGCCAGAGAGGGAACACAAGCCGGGGCAGTAGGAGATGGAGAAGCAGGCTTCCCGCAGAGCAGGGAGCCTGATGCGGGGCTCGATCCCATGACCTGAGCCAAAGGCAGACACTTAATGACTGAGCCACCCAGGTGCCCCCAGATTTTGCTTCTTTTAATCTCTTTTTTGAGTAAGTACACATTAAGGATTGATATGTCTTAACGATAAATTGACCCCTGTTATAATATGAAATGTTCCGCTTTAACTCTTCTAACAGTTCTTGTTCTGAAGTCTAGTTTGATATTAATTTAGTCATGCCAGCTTTCTTATGATTAGAGTTACATAGCATATCTTTTTGTTGTTGTTGTTTTTACTGATTTTACTTTTAAACATGGAAAATTGTATTCATGCTTGTAAATTTCATTAAATCTTTTTTGTCTTTCTTTCTTAACTAATCTGTTTTGATATATTGAAAATGGATTTACATTAGACAGCACGTAGTTGGAATTCATGTGTTTATGTATTTTCTAATTTTCCATTGTTTAGGTCATTTATATTTAAGGTAATTTTCCATATGTTTGAGTTTAACTCTAGCACTTTCTAAAATTCCATATGTTTTTTGTTCCTTTATCTTCCTAAAATTTATTTTTTAGGATGGTATTTTTTACCTTCACTCTTGGCAGAATCACTGTAACATTTATTTTTTATTGTGTAGTGTTTTTTCCAGGATTTACAATATGTATATTTATAGTATTATAATCCACTTTTATAAAATATAATGGCAGCCCACATAAAAAAGCTTCAACAATATAGGTACATTCCCCTTCTATCATTTAGTCTGTTTTTGAAATATATTCTACTTCTATACATTATAAATCCAAAATTAAATGCCCAAGTACCATTCAAACAAAATGAGAGGGAAAAATTATGATTATTTGTTTATTTACCCCTTTCACTATTCTTCTCTTATTGTTTCCATCTGGAATCATTTCCCTTCAGCCCGAAGAATTTCCTTTAAAATTTCTTGTAGCTGAAATCTGCCTGCAACTACATCACTCAGATTTGTTCAACTTATACTTTATTTTAACTTTACTTTTTTTATTTGCTGGTTTTATAATTGTAGGTTGACAACTTTTTTTTTGTTGTTCAACACTTTAAAGCTTGCATAATTTTTGATGAAAATGTTATGGCAATTTTCATCTTTGTTTCTTAGTATGTAATGATTGTGTACACATGTGTTTTCTTAACTGCTTTATTACTTGTTTTCAACAAGATGATTATGATGTGATATGGTATGTTTTTGGTTTTGTATTACTTGCAGTTTGTACTGCTTCTTGAATTCCTAAGTTTATGTTTTTCATCAAATGTGAAATATTTTCAGATACAGTTTCTTCAAATATATTTTCTGTCCCCGGCCCTTTTCTAAGACTTCAATTACATGTGTGTAATTGTCCTACAAGTCATTCAGACTCTTTTACTTTCCTTTTTTTCACTCTCTTTTATCTCTGTGCTGTATTTTGAATATTTTCTATTACTCTGTTTTCAAGTTTGCCAGCTATTTCATCTTTAGTGTCTTTTCTGCTATTAATCTCATTTAGGAAAATTTCATACATAAATTGTATTTTACATCTTTTAGAATCTTTGCTAATTCCATCATTCTTACATCTTGCAAATTTTTTTATTGCCAGATTTTTCTCCTTACATGTGTTACATTTACTTATTTATTCACTTTTGTGTGTGTGTGTGTGTGTGTGTGTGTGTGGGAGACAGGAAAATATCATTATTCTAGGATTAGACCTGTTTTATTTAAACCTATTGCTAAGATACAGCTTTACTCTGTGCCTAATGTATTAAGCAGATTCTCCCCATTCTGGCTGTTCAAGACTCTAAAAGTTTCGGGGAAGCCTGGAAGTTGTTCTCCCTACTATAGTTTTTCTTGTTTGGCCTTATGGAGTTTAATCCTAAGTATGTTTGGACTGGTATTTACCCAAAGACTCAGAGACCTTGAATTTGTGGAATTTATTTCTCTGTGCAATTCCTGCCTCTCAGGTACTCTGACCCACAAACCTAGGTGCCTTTACTTTCTTGAACACTAATTTTAGTTTCTTCAACTCGGGAAAAATGCTGAACTCTGTTTGGATTTCCTCTCTCCACGCTGCCGTCTGCAAATTGTCGCCAGGCAGAAAGCAAGGCACTTCATAGGACTCATCTCTTGTTTCTATTCTTTCAGTGATTACGGCCCTGAACTCCTATGGTCCAATGACTGAAAAGTACTGTTTATTATATGTTGTCCAGATTTCTAGTTATTTGTGTGATAGGTTAAATCTCATGGAATTTACTCCTTCATGGGCTGAAGGGCAAAAATCCAAAATATCATTTTAATTCAGTAATACTTGAGTGGATTATAGAATTCCAGAGTCTTTTTGAAGGAAGATATAATCTTAAGTGTAAACAAAGCTGTATAGCATACAAAAGATAACTTTCTTATTTATTTATAGTAAAAAATTTTGGGGGCGCCTGGGTGGCTCAGTTGGTTAAGCGACTGCCTTCGGCTGAGGTCATGATCCTGGAGTCCCTGGATCGAGTCCCACCTCGGGCTCCCTGCTCAGCAGGGAGCCTGCTTCTCCCTCTGACCCTCCCCCCTCTCATGTGCTCTCTCTCTCTCTCATTCTGTCTCAAATAAATAAATAAAATCTTAAAAAAAAATATCCAACTTGTGTTCTAAACTAAGATTATTTTATATGCAAATCATTCTTCTATGCTCTGACTTTTTTTAAGTTTAGGCTTACTCAAGAAAACTATTATTTCACTTTTACCTTTTGATAAACTTTAAAGTATAGGAAGTTAAGGGATTGTTTTTACTGAAATAGGTTTCTGTTGGGCACAAGTGTTAGTTCAGTTAATATTGATTTAACACTCTGTACTAGAGTGCCATATTTCTTTTTTAATTTTTTAAGAGTTTATTTATTTGCGAGAGAGAGAATGAGAGACAGAGAGCATGAGAGGGAGGAGGGTCAGAGGGAGAAGCAGACTCCCTGCTGAGCAGGGAGCTGATGTGGGACTCGATCCCGGGACTCCAGGATCATGACCTGAGCCGAAGGCAGTCGCTTAACCAACTGAGCCACCCAGGCGCCCCCAGAGTGCCATATTTCTTTTGGCAAGTTGTCTAGATGTCCATTATCTCTAATGTGGGTTCATCTAAGGATCAGGAACTTCAATGACAAGTGACAAGAGGAATAAATCTTTTATTGAGGTGATCTGATCAAGAGTTCCCTGGTATCTTCGGAGATGGAGAACCACATGCTGTGTGAAATAATTTTAAGGGTAGGTTTATTTAACACCAGGAGTAGAGAAGAGTAAAGGTAATGAAACCAAGAGGGAGTTTCAGGGGCCAAGACTTAAATGAGGTAATATGGAATGAATAATTGTAAGGGCTCTTCACCCCTTTGAAACCTTCTCTACTTTTGACTTGAGTTTCTTGGTTCAAGATTCCAATGTATAGTAGTTAATTTGTGGCAAGACTCATCTTTCTATATATATCATGCCTTCATGTAGCCAGAATGAAAGTTTAATTTTAATTTTCCATTAAAAATCTCAGGAAAAAAATACTCAGAATTCATGAAGAGAAAACCACAATTTGAGGTCTTTTCTGCTCTTCTAAGTATGATTTTATAGACTAGGAGCCTTGCTTGTCCATCATAAAATGAGTTTGGCTACATGTCCCCATTAACCTTAAGATAAGGAAGGATTCATTTTTTTTTAATTCTTTCTTCAAATAAGAAAGAGGGGAGAGATGGTGACAGAGACACTTGACAGGTTGACAAGCAGCCAAGCCCATTTTATGTTTCCTACCTGATATAACAGTGCATTTCAATCTGATTGCTTTTTAGGGACCAAGTCAGACACAACAGTCTTGGGCAACAGAAAGGATGGAAAAGGAAACATTTAAAGTAAAACAACTGTGTGATGCTGGGACTCATAGTGCAGTACCTTCTGTTGTAGTAAGTGTCTATATTGCTATGAACAACCAAGACAATGCCAGAATGTTGTAGCAGTAAGGACCACAGATCCACATTTCAGCTTAAGACTGTCATTTACTGAAATCTGTTTATGGAAAAACACCATTAGCTGGAAGGTGAGTGGTTTGATTCGTCTTCCTTCTTGGTAGTTTGAAATTACAAATGCTCTTTTATAAGGTTATAAGGAACCCTTGTATTTAAATAGTTGTAACTCATTGTTAATTGATCTGCCATCTGTGTTCTCCTTCTAAGAACTCTCTTTTTAGTCAGGGGTCTCTTTTGATATAATAACATTGTACCTAGTGGTTTCTTGTAACACAAAAGAACCCTGAGAATTTAGGCAGGAGAGGTAAAAGGACAACAGATGAAGAAAGCCAAGTAGCCCCATTTGGTTGACGTATGTATATATGGGTTCTTCAGTCCATTATTGAAACTGGCTGATATAGCTACCACCTAATTTCTGATCATATTCTCTCCCAGAATCACTTCCCATTTCCTCTGTTTCAACAGCGTAGAGGGATTCTCAAAGCATGTTCACAGGACAATTTTGCCAAAAATCCATAATCAAGGAAGGGTAGTGTAATACGCCACTCCAAAATCTTTGCCATATTGATTATTTTGGGCAGTGGGTACTTGAGCAAACAGCAAATACAGGGAGATTTCTCTGGACTCCCCTTATCTGCTTAAAGGCAGAGCCTCCAAATGGAACTCTTTGTCAAAAGTCCCCTCCCAGGAGTGTCATCAACCAGGAAATACTGACTCTTATCACAGGAGAGGAGCCTAGATGTCAACATCACACCCAGACAAACTTTGTCACATACTATCACACTTCCCATTTCTTCTCCAAGTGCCCATCATATTTCCTAAAAATCATTTCCTCTCCCCTAGGATGCCCACATCCCTTCCTTTTTCTCTTTCAGAATGGTATTTAAGCCTGCATTTTAAGCCACCTCAGGGAGTTACTCATTTTTCCCATTGGCATCTTCCATGTATACACGAGGTATACATGTTCATCAAATGTCTGTTTCTTTTACTCATTAATCTGCCTTTAACTACAGGGGTCTCAGATAAGAACTCCAGAAGGTGGAGGGGAATTTTTTTTTTTTTTGCCTCCCCATACCACAAATAATTCTCTTAATATAGCACGATAGTACAAGATCATGGCACAGTGGCTTAAATCCCTTGTACCATGTTTATTTGTTACAATATATCTTATTCATAGGAACTAATAACTATTGAGAAATAACTATGTGTGAAGTACTGTTCTAAGTCACGTAATACTCATAATCTAGTGAAGTAAGTGCTATCATCATCCACTTTTCAGAGATGAGGAAAGACGTTAAATAATGTCCCCAAGTTTACACAGATAGTAAGTGGTAAGGCAAAAATTACAATCCAGGAAATTAGACTCAAATCCATGCTTTTATACACTACACTATAATGTCTTTTTATGCCTTACAGGGTCACACAGAGTATTATACAAATAATATGAACTCAGAAAATCTGTTTTGAAAAATAATTTCTGAGGTCAAATGGGCTGTTAATTAATAAACAGTATTTTTAAACATTATAATTAAAATGCATACTATTAAGCACTATTTTTAGATGTAGATATTTTGTTTACTTAGAAAATAAAAATATAAATAATTTTAATATTATATTGATCTAACAAGGTATGAGTAGATGAGTAAGACCACTCACTTGGAATTTTCTAAATTACCACATGTAATTTTAAACACCTTCAGCAATTTACTAGGGATTCTAGAACTCCTCTTAGAATTCTATTATTGAACTGCTCTTACATTTTGGTAATGTCATTTAAACTTCTTTCAGTTCTTCTGAAAAAGAAAGATAAATAATTCTCACATAAGTTCAGGAGACAATTCACAGAGAAGTAAATAAAAGATTCCACACATTCATAAAATTCTAGAGCTATGCTTTACCTGAGGAGATCATTCATCCTCATGGGAATCAAGTTTCTTGTAGGTAGATGTTTTTTCAGTATTTTTCTGTGCAGCTTCCAACAGTACAAAAGAATTTGCTATAAAGAATTGGACAAAAGGAAAATCTGGACCTTAAGCCATTTGCATATCTTATTTTTAAACACCATTTCAGTTCAATATTTATCTAAGACATACATTGACTTATACTTATGTTCTATAATCCAACATTTAATCTTTACTTTTGACCTTAACATCTCAGGAATTTTTTATTACTCTCCTTTATGGAGCTACCTTTCTCTCCATCATGAGAATTCCCCTGTTAAGCTCTTCATCAAGATTAAGTCTCCCTTCTTGATCTTTGGTATTCTTCCAGTATTTTCTAACTTTACTTTCTCTGTCCTCTATTTGCTTTGCTTCATTCAGGTGAGGCTCTTAATGAGGTCTTTAGTCTCTCTTCCTTTTTTTTTTTTTTTTTTTAATGCTTAACCTCTGTTTCTCACACTTAGAATGATATCCTTTGCAATCAAAACCTAAAAGCGGACCTCATGGCCTGTTAGTGTACTCCAAGAACTATGCCATTTTATTACATATCTTGGATTTATTAATAATAGACTATAGAATCTTCACCTACTTTAACCTATACCCTGAAAAGACAAATAATTTATTCTCGATACCATATCACTTTTCTTTATACCCTTGAAATTTTAGTGCATATATACTGGAAATGAATATAGGATAAAAAAGAGAATACAGAGAATCTAGAAAACTTAAAATTATAATGAATATGATGGACTAGGAAGTATAGAAAGTAGAGATAAAATATTGAACATTGATGACTAAATGATTGAATGTACCATTAATATGGATTTTGAATTCTGGATGGAAACACATTTAGTGGGAAAAATTGTGGTTATATTGATTCTGAGTTTCTGGAGATGCAATAAGGCATAATAGTTTTACAAGTATTTAGAAATTTATGACTCTAGAATCTTGAGAATGACTTAAGGATTGGAGATACAGACCTATATATTTCACAAAAAGATGAGAGTTGAAGTCATAGAAATAGATGAAATTTTAAAGAAAAAGAATAAAAAGTGAGTGAACCACAGGTGAGAGTTATTGAGAAATGCTGACATTTGGAAAATAGTTAGAAAGGAAATTGTCACAGACAGAAAGAAAACTAGAAGAATGCAATATTATAAAAGCAAACAAAGTCTTTAATCAGAAGTACACACTCAATATAGTTAAGATGCCTATACATAAATAGAATTAAAGATATTTCAGGGAGTGATACTTGCCAATCGGTCTATTTTCTTTAAATAATATTTTTTGAACTCCTAAGCAGAGAAGTGATATTACCATCAGTGAATTAATTTATTAAACTGGGTACGTTTTATGAGAGATACCTTGGCAAAGGAGTATTTTTAATTAGTCATGATACATTTTAACAATTTGTGCCAAGCTCCTGGCTTGTAAAGAGTCCACATGATCCACAGTGCCTGACTTTCTAACAGAGGCTGATTCCAAGGACTGCATGTTCAGGACATGCTGAGCCAGTTCATTCTCAGATTAGTACAGTGTGGTCTTCATCTGCCAAGGGCACACTGGTGGTGGGAATCTATCTACCTTCCAAATGGAGTCACAGGAAAGGCCACATTTCACTAATATTAGTGTTAGATTAAGACATCTTGGGTATCTAACTGCCTTATCTTTATTTTTTAAACCTGAATTTGACCTTGCCATTATTAATTCATTGTTTCTCTGCTCCAAATAACCCCATTTTTCTGCTCTGTGAAAATGGATGTGGACCTTTAAAATATGGTTGTTTTTTTCAGGCGGTACTGAAGTTTTCTCGATAGAGAATGCTAGAGAAGCATTGTGGGGAGAAAGGGTTTTGCTTCCTAGTTGTGGCGTGCTTGCTTGATAGACTCCTGCATTGCATGTGTTTTCCCCAGCTCACAGGTCCTGTAATGTGAGAAGCTTGTCCAGCATTAGGCTTTTGCAGTATGGGTGGCTTCTCTAGTATCAGTTGCCTACAGTAGATGATCGTCTGCAGCACCCATATGCCAACAGCTTTCTCCACCCTTCCCTAGACAATTTTGTATCAGAGGACCTCCAGCTTTCCCAGTCCCTACAGGATGAATAGCTTTCCCAGGCCCCAGAGGGTGGATTTCCATTATATTCTACCAGCATCCACCACAGTCATAGTGGTATACTCTCCAACAAGATCTGAACCCTAGAAGGATGGGAATGTATATGGAGCTTTTCCTTGAGTGTTCATATCAGTACTAAGTGACTACTCCTTATATCTGATATTTCTATACTCTTTAGAGTTCTCTTTACTTATTAGCCTTTAATCAGAAGTACACACTCAATATAGTTAAGATGTCTCTCCTTATTTTAATCTGTTGTTATACTTAATAACTCTTTATATTGATCGTCTCTGTTCAAATGACTGCATGTTTTCCGTCTCCTGATTGGACCCATACTGATACATTGACCAAATGACATCCTACAATCACATTTATGAAACTTTATGCAACTGAATAGAAAATGGATATTTTTGTGCTAGTTATCATAACTAAATAGCACCACCTCTCCAAATCTACATCCCACATGGATTGTAGATCTAAACATAAAAATTAAGGTTATATAGTTTTTAGAAGAAAATATCAGGGAACATATTTATTGATTTAGAAAAGACAAAATCTCTTACACAGAACCATTACAAAACCCATCATAAAATTTTAAAAAATGAAAAATTGTACTAAATTCAAGTATTATATTTATCAAGAGGCACCATTAAATAATGAAAAATATAAGGTGACTTTCATTTATTATATAAAAACAACTCCTACAAATGATTACAGAAGGCTGAAAACACAACAGAAAAATAAGCAAAAGACTTGATATTTCATAAAACAAGACAGATATCCAAATGGCCAATAATTATATGAAAGTATGTTCAACTTCATTAGTCATTAGGAAAATACCAATTAAATCCAAAATGTGATATGTGCTAACACAGCAACTACCAGAAGAGCTAAGATGAAAAGAAAATTAAGAAATAAAAAAATATACACAACACTAAGTCTCCAGCAAGGGTGTGGAGCAACTGGAATGCTCACAAATCGTTAGAGAGTAAATTGGTATAACAACTTTTCCAAACTGCCAATATCTACTAAAATGAATATATGCATAGTGTATCACCCAGCATGTATGTTTACCAAAAATATGTACAAAAATGTTCATAACAGCCCTATATATAATAGCCCAGGTTTTGAAATAAATCTGTCTATCAACAATGAATTGGAAAAATCAACTGTAGTATATTTAAGCAATTGGAAACTGTACAGAAATGAGAAATGCCAAACTATTCCACACATAAGAAGTCAGAAAAAAAGCAAATACTTAGAAATCAGCCTCAGTGGACAAAAGTCAACTTTGTGGAAGAAAGTATATAGATGGAGACGGGTGGATTTGGAGATGCCTGTTAATCTTCTGGCTCTTCTTCTTTGTGCTGGAATGACAAGTGTGCTGACATTTTAAAATTCAGTAAGGTACACATTGGAGATTTGTACCATTTTCTGGATGTTTGTTGTATTATCAGAAAGAATTTTTAAAATCATAAAAATAAGATGGTTCTTCAATAGAATAAGAAAGGTCTTCATATATTGTAATATATGCTATGACCATTCCGTTCTCTAAAGCATTGAAACTCCCTGGGGTCATATCACTTACTGAATTATTATTAATTCCCAATTATCTTTATTGATGTTACTTTCTAGAGGGTCCTTTAATTGATATTAGTCACTTCTATTCCCCTCTTCATTGGGCATATAAATTAGCCATTCGGTTACATGCTCACAGTCTGAAGCTTTCCATTTCTCACAGATTTACGTGACAAATAACAGTTGTATTACTTAGAGAAAATTGTATGAGTCCCATCAAAAAGTTGTTGTTAAATTTAACAACAACCAGTCTTGTCTTAGACATTCAATACTCAAGTCAAGGTTTAAGGGCAGAGAAATAAGCATATGAATTAAAGCACAAGTAACAATAAGAGCTGACATATTTGGCCTGTAAGGATCCTTTCATTTTGCGCTACTCAATCTGTTAGAATCTTGGGGCCAATCACAAACTTAAGTTCTAGGGTCTTTATTCCACAAGGAAGTGCATTTTATGATGGGCATGATGTGGTGCTCAGATGGTGGATTAATGTGTTGTGATGGTTGCTATGCTTGCAAACGAAAGAATGACTCACTGTACATCTATTTATTATTTATGGATTACATGGTGGGCCAGCAGAGAAAGAGAAGAAGAAAACTTGCAAACTAAGATCAATACAAATAATAACCTCTCCCAAGAGAAATCCCAGGGGCTTAGATAGCTCTCTCCTTTCTTTCTTTGAGCCATCTTTTTCTCTCTCACTTTTTTCTCTTTCTCTCTTTCCTCTAAAAACCATTCTATATGAAAGAGTATTTCACTATTTTGCTCTATTATATTCTTTGTAAATAATCATTAATGTTTCTTCCCTGTCTTTTCCTAAGTGATCCATTCTAAAATAAAATGGTAACAGGTAGAATACCCTTTGATTAATTTTATAGTCCACTCTAATTTGTAGAAAATATATGTTGAATGGTAGATACCTTTCAAGACCAAGAAGACAGTCAACTTGAATAATCAAATATGCTAAGATTTATATTTTACTCTTCCTAATAACCTTATGAGATATTACTACTGTCTCCTTACTAATTTGTCAGTAGTCAGTTTACATAAATAAGTATAATAAATCTAGATAATATGTCTATGCCATATACATATACTGTTTTGTTCAGTGTCTTAGGATTTTATTTTCCTGAATAGTACTATACTGAGATGGTTTCACATTGATATAAATAGTACCTCAGCATTAAATATATTATTAATAGAGTATTAGAAAATGAAAAGAGCAAACACAAAATATATTATCTGGAATCACTGCAAATAAAGTTTTTTTAAAAAGCAGTCTTTCCAATATTTTACTTCTGTTCACTAAAGTTGAGTAATAATTTAGGTAGGTGAGCAGAAACAGAATTTATGAATCAATTTACTTCTGGAGAAAAACAAGTGCTATTCAAAAAAAAAAAAGAAAAGAAACCTCTAAGTTATATGCTTAAGTTTGCTGGTGTAAATGTCTATAATAATATTCACAAAAAAATCTACAAAAATAGTTTCCTTCAGTATACAAAAATATTGTGCAAAATTGTATTATATCCGTATCAAGCAATAACTGTATTCTTCACATTGATAACTGGATTACCTTCTTGACAATTTATCTTCTTGTTTTTCAGTTCCAAAATGGGAACTTGATTTAATATAGCTACAAAGGGTGATGGTTGATGGAATCAAGTAGTGAAGGGTCTTGTGGCTCACAGAAAGACACTGATTTTGGTTCTGAGCAAGCTAAGAAGCCATTAGATAATTTTCACTGATGAAACAAATGATAAGATTCCATTTAAAAACGTTCACTGTAGCTGCTCATTTGATAAGGGACTGAAGAGTCCAAGAGAGGAGCTGGGAAAAAAGCAAGAAATGATCAATGTGGTAGCAGTAGAGATAGTAAAGGGTGCCTGGCTTCTTGGCATATATTTGAAGGATTTAATTTCCCCAACAGGATTTCCTAATGGCTCAGACATATAAAGTGGGAAAGAGTTAAGGAAGACTAAGGTGGTTGACTTGAACATTGAAAAAATGAAACTTCTCTTAACTCTGAAGAAAAACACAAAAGCAAGAGTCAGTTTTTGGGGAAAACATACTAACTTCGAGATACCAATTAGATGCCTATAGAACATCCAAAGAGCCATGTGGTCAGAAAGTTTGATTAAAGAATCCAGAGTGCAAGGAGGCTATAAATTTCCCAAAGGGTAAAATTTCCCAAAGACATATTAAACATTACACTTTGTTACTGAATGTTAGGTTGAAAGGATAATTTTTTGAAAATTGTACTTAGCATCTTGGTTTCTGACATCAAAGCTAAGTATATGCATATTCAGAAGAAATGAAATGAGATTTACAGTCAGTATTGTCTGAATATTCCCATGGTTTAACATCTTTCAAAAAGTTTACAAGTCCTTAAAAATATGTGATGTTGCTGAGATTACTTTCTCTTTTGAAGAGGCTATGAAAAACTACCAAGTTTGGAAATCTGTTAATCCTATTTTTGATTTCCATAGCACCTCTTAAGGTTGTGTGAGAAATGAATATCTTCTATCTAAAATAATTAAAACCTAGCTTTTGACAGACTTATAGTGCAAAGTATTTATACTTTTCCTTAATAACATAGTAAATTATATGTCCATATTATCTCCATAGAAGAAATTGATAATAGTCAATTGTTATTATTCATGGTAGTTGTATTCTATATAGTCTCTGCAAAGACTGAATTAGCTAATACTGAACAAATGTTCCTAGGGAATATACACCGTTAGTTCCTGCAAAATCTGGTCACAATATTTTGTCAGCTGATCAATACATAGCCTTGTCTTATATATAAGTTTTGGTTCAACAACACCTTACTTAATGTATATCATTGATTCATTAACATTGAACTCATGGATGTAGCACTGTAACTCATATCTGAAGGGAACTCATCTAACACATGTACTCATGTACTTTCTCTGTGAGGCACATCACAGCCTTCTTGCTCTTAGGAACACTAGACAACACTTCAGCCCTACATCCGGAGGTCATTTTAAATAGTAAAATCACTAACAGCTCAAAAATGTGAAATATGTCACACTAGATAGACTGAAAAAGATATGTTTGTAGTATGAGAGCTGAAACAAGAAGGCAGAGCATCATATTGGTTGACCTTCCCTAGGAACATACACATAGAATGACTCAAATTTTTAGCCACTCTGCACATATCTGTGAATGACCATGAAGGAGCTGCAAGAATTGATTCTGGGGGTTACAAATAGACTTTAATGAGTTGGCAAATTTAAAAAATATAGAATCTTTGAATGAGGATCAATTGGTCATATAAGCATATATTCACATCTAAATATTTATTCATATATACATATATTCTTGTATTCGCATCTAAAAATCTATTCCTCCCCCATAGACAATAAATGTGTCAAATATTCAATAGGAGAACGGGAAAACAATAAAATAAGTGAAAAAGCAAAAACAAAAAACACAAGGCCTGTATCATAATGTCCGTGCTATACTACTGAAGAAAAATTAGAATGAGGGAAAAATGGATGCTGGATACTAACAGAAAATTATATTAGTTTATAACTGCTTAGACCTAATGTGGCCTTTCAAACCAATATTCTTCATGGTTCTATATAATTTGCCTTGTAAATATCACATGTCTGTTACCTCTGTTAATTGCATCATTGTTTCTTTTTCACTCTAAAACATGTTCCAACTAATATAAGCTATGGTAGAACATGCTATATTAGTTGATTTTATATTGATCCTAGTTACCAACATTATCACCATCCCTTTCACTCTCATATTGAACTTTAACATTCCACACTATCTTAAATTACTGATCATTGCTTTTCTGTATGCCAGCAAGAATAAGATCAACTTGGAATTTTTAGAATTCTACAGAGTATATTTGAGCATCTGAACAAGAAGGCATAGTTCTAGATAATTGCCCTATGTTTATCAGGAAACCTGAGTGAAGGAATATGATAATCTGTAAACATTTCAAATTAAGCAATACTTGGTTATTAACACAATAACATAATCAAGGCACAATGGTAATTTTTATTTTATTTCTAATTTTTTTCATAATTTAAAAAATTTCCATGTAAGTCTTCCAGACTACTGTACTTACCTTTGTTCAAAATTTGCAAAGAACTATGTCTCAGCTTGGAATCATATCAGTATGCTTATAATATATGGTTTTATAAATAGATTTTAAGCATTATTATAAAGCAGGCAGGCCGGGTCCAATGACCCAGAGGGGTCCCGCAGGACTAGCTGAGAGGGTCCTTGGCTGTGCACAGGATAGAAATCCAACGTGAGACAGCAGGAAGGGAAGCAGAGTTTACTGAAGATATACAGAGAGTGTACAGATACGGGTAGAGTGTCTGGGAGATTCAGAAAGTAGAGGGAACCTCGGCTTTGCGTCTGAGGGTTTTATTGAGGATTGTGGTGTGGTGCATGTGTCCTCTCAGGCATCCAGGAACTGGTTAAACAAGGAAAAGGGTCCAGGTGTCCTCCATAAATCACTTATTCCTTAGAACCAGGGGATCTTGGTTTTGAGATGTCTAGCGCATATTCTAGTCTAGAATATGCACAATGGTTTCATCCAGTCATTCTTGCCTGATCCTTCCTTAGATGCTATCTATTGCCCTGGAAGACTTTAAAGAAATGATCAACTCTATCCCTTACAAAGAGGACACACACTATGAGGCATGTGTAAGGTGTGGGTGCAGGTCCTAGCAAGAATAGAAGCAGGAAAAGGGGCAAAACCATTATAACATTTCTAGAATGTCTTCAGCTTCCCTATCTCAATTATATTAAGAGGAATAAAATTGTGTAGTTTTTCATTTGTCCCGTCTATTATTTCCGAAGCTATCCTTACCATCTAACTTTTACTTCCTTTCTTTGCTCTGTAATTATTTTCTTTGAGTTTTACTCTGCTGTTCTAGATTTCAGATCATCTTTCCAGTTGCACATTGCTGTACCCAAAACCTACCAACTGAATATGCAACAACTGCTAGAGAGAGAGAGAGAGAGAGATAATTTACATAACTAAACACTGAATCACAGAGTTTGTAGAATAATTTAGTCTCACTGCTTTCAACGACATTTGGAAATTCAAAGTATCTACTAGATATCACACTTAAAAGAGTAGTTAATTATCATGAACACACAGAACTAACAATGCTCACTTCCACTCAGGTTAGAATTACGCTACTTGCATACCACTTGGTCATGGTGCTTGGAATCTTTTAATTAAATATCCCTACGCAAATTTATTAATATAAATAAACATTTCAAATTAATACATATTTTGTATCAAACAGTATTTGATTATTACACATTTGGTTCAAGATTTCTTCAACGAATACTTATACTAACTATTGAAAATTCATGTTCATGTATATATATATTTACACATATATATATGAACAAATTTTATACTCCCTATTTTCAAAAATGCATCATTTTCTTTTTTTTTTTTAAAGATTTTATTTATTTATTTATATGACAGAGAGAGACAGCGAGAACAGGAACACAAGCAGGGGGAGTGGGAGAGGGAGAAGCAGGCTTCCCGCTGAGCAGGGAGCCCGATGTGGGACTCAATCCCAGGACCCTGGGATCATGACCTGAGCCAAAGGCAGACGCTTAACGACTGAGCCACCCAGGCGGCCAAAAATGCATCATTTTCTTGTCATCCAATGATCATTTTGCATTTAAATCATTTCCTCTGGCCATTTTGTCTTGATACCCACTGGTACATTGAGCAGTTTGTGCCGTATCAAAAAAAAAAAAAAAAACAGTGTCAGAAATAAGTGTAGAGTGAAGAAATATTGTAATCTAATTAACATGAGTTCGCTCCTTGGTGATTCACATAGAAACCACACCAGGGAGAGTTGTTGCACAAAGGAAACCTTATTTGTATCAAATAAGGACATCATAGGGAATATGCTCCAAAACTGTGACTCTCCAAGAAAGGATGAATGAGTCCTTTTATTTAGGGTTCGAAAGGGCATTCTTGTTCATTCTATACTGAGGCAGGCATAAGGCTGCCCATATTCCTTAAGGAAACATACTATACATATGTTGTGTGTTATGTCAATGAGGCTTGTGCTTCTCCTTGGGCAGAGATTTTAGTATTGCAATGATGTGAAGGTAACTGTCGGTCACTCCATGGTCCATCTGCACAGGCATGAGTTGGGGTCAAGTTCAAACTGGTCTGGGTGGTCTGGCCGCTGGAGCTCCTTGTCCAGGCGGTCGTTATTGCTTCAGGGGTAGTTCCGGTTTCCACGGGGGATGCTATGCCTGTAACTCTGTTGCCAGAGTTAAGAGATCAACTGGAAAGAAGAGCTTAAGGAAAAATATGGGACCAAGGTCAGTGGATACAAGCAGGTGAGTAAAGGTCAGGTCTTAGGGTAGAGCTGGTGACAATATCACAGCAAAAGATTATTTTAAGTGTCATTGCAAGACACGTATTAAAAGAGGCTGTGACCTGAAAGCTCACAGAGAGAAAGAATTGGGGGGGGGGTGGACATGGCAATTGTTCTGTATTATTTTCTAAAATTTATTAACCACTAAGTTCTCTGGGAAGAAAATGTGGACTTCGTTCCTATATATTATTTGATCCATACTTTAAATTTTTGTCATCATTTGATGAATAGCACAATTAAAACATTAATCAGTGATTTTACCTTTCTTTACATTTTAGACACATATCATTTGGAGAAAAAACTAATTACAGAAACTTTCTCTTGATTATGTTAACCAGAAGTGTTTTAGTAAAACAATATCTTGATTAAGCCACATAAATCATAACTCTTAATGTTTTTATCAATGGAGATCATGTATATTTTTACTGAGTCCAAATCAATAGCAGAAATAAATTAATGATGAAATAGCAAAGACCATATGGTAAATTCAATTACATTAATTAAGAATTTAATTAGAAACAAATATGTGCCTAGCAGTCTATTAAATATTGAAGGGCATACAGAAGAAACACCAGGCACAGAACATGTTCTCCAGATACATACAACAGCATTTTAAAAATACATGAGATATACACCTGAAATAATTAAGACTAAGACAATTTAGGACTTTGGAATTGGAGTGGCTTGGGTATAAAACTTAGAACCCCAGCTTCTAAATCTTTAACTTTGGGCACATCGTTTGAATTCTTTAATCCTTAGAGCCTCAACTGTACAATGGGAATGTAAATACATCAGTGGGTTACTTCAGGGATAAATGATATGTGAATGTAAAATAGTTTATAAAATACTTGCCATATTGTAAATATTTTAAAAAGTGGTAAAAAGTGAAAATATGGCAGTTCGCGCCAATTGACATGGTAATAGCTATGTAGTATCTAGCCATATAGAGATGCGATAATATGGATGTTAAGAGGAAAGCCTACAAATGTGTACAGGATGATGCCATATGGCGTGGTGTAATAATTAGTCATGATTTTTCAGAGTGCTTGAAATGATAAATGATATTTATGTTTTATTTTGTCTTCATACTCCTCCATATTTTCAGAGTAGTTTTTTTATAATAGTCATAGATTACTTTTTAATCAAGAAATTGAATAATGAATGAGACATATTGCATCTGTCAGTGTTCTCCAGTGAAACAGAACCTGGGGGTTGGGGAGAGACACAGAGAGAGAGAGAGAGAGAGAGATTAATTTATTATGAGGAACTGGCTCACACAATTTTAGAGGACAAGAAGTCTCATGATCTTTTATCTGCAAGCTGAAGACTCAGCGAAACCAGTGGTAAAATTTAGTAAAATGTCCAAAGTCCTGAGAACCAGGGGAGCTAAAAGTGTCAGTCACCCCAGGGCAGGATAAGAATGCCGATCCAGATCCACAGTCTGACTGAAAGAGAAATTCTACTTTATTCCAACTTTTTGTTCTACCAGGCACTCAACAGTTTGGATGCTATGCACTCACACTGGAGAGAGCAATCTGCTTTACTCAATCTACCAATTCAAATGCTAATCTCATCCAAAACAACCTAATAGACACACCCAAAAGAAATGTTTAGCCAAGTATCTTAGCATCCTGTGATCCAGTCATGTTGCCCTGGATCCTTCACATATATTGCAAAGACATTAAATTTTAAGAGCAATTAAGTATGGAAAATTTATTATCAGAGAATGCTATCTCTTCCACTATTCTGTAGTTATAAGAAGTACAGTGCATGTAGGGCATGAACTTGAAAGCACTGGACATAGTGACTTCTCCCTTTTTGAAACATTTTGTCTTAGCCTCTAGGGCTGCCATCACAAAATATCATTGACTGGGTAGCTTAAATAACAGAAATGTTTTTAATCACAGTTCTGTAGGTTAGAACTTTCTAGTGAGATTTCTCTTCCTGAGGTATAGATGATTGCCTTCTCATTGCATGCTCACATGTCTTTTTGTCTGTGCAAGCATGGAGAAAAAGAGAGAGAGATCTTGTCTCTTAATTTTCTTATAAGGATACTAGCCAAACCAAATTTGGGCCCAATGATTATTATGTCACTTAACCTTAACTACCTCTCAAAAGGTCCTATCTCTAAATCCAGTTACATTTGGGGGTTAGAGCCTCAACATATGAATGGGGGGGGCATATAAAGTCCATAGCATCTTTATTCAAGCTTCTATAAGACACAGTCTTCTCTGATTTCTCTTGTCCTTTCACCATGAGACTGGCTTCATGGGTGTGCAAAATGTGTGTAGCTGCACAGAGTATCCTACTTAAAAGAGGCCCATGATTAATTATATTCTTTAATGATGTCATGTTAAAGTTATTAGTAACTTTTTTAAATTAAGAAACTTTGTTTTTTATAGCAGCTTTTGGTTCACAGCAAAATAAGGTGAAAGTGCAGAGATTTCCCAAAGACCCTGCCCACACATGGCTTCCTCCACTATCACTAAGCTCCAGTAGAAGATAAATCTATTACAATGGACTCATCTACACTGGTACGTCATTATCATTCAAAGTCCATAGTTTATGTAATTGTTTGCTCTTGCTTTTGTATATTCCATAGATTTTGACAAATTGTATGATGACATATACCCACCATTTTACTATTATACAAGATAGTTTCATGGCCCTAAAATTTTTCTTTGCTCTCTGCCTATCCATCCCTCCCTTCCTCCAGCCCCTGGCAATCAGTGATCTTTTCACAGTCTCCATAGTTTTGCTTTTCCAGAATATCGTATAGTTGGACTCATACAGTACACAACCTTCTCTGATTGGCTTTCACTTAGTACTATGTGTTTTATTTCCTCCATGTCTTTCCATGGCTTGATAGCTCATTTATTTTTATCGGGGAATAATACTCCATTGTCTGGATATACCAAAGTTTATTCATCCATTCACTTACTGAAGGGTATCTTGGTTGCTTTTAAGTGTTAATGTTTGTTTTGTTTTTTTCTCACAACACTTTTAATATCTCACTCTACTTTCTTTTTGCTTGCATGGTTTCTAGAAGAAATCATATATTATAATTCTCATCGTAGCTGTTAAGTGCCGCCCCCCCCCCCCCGCCCACCGCTGAATTTGTTCAAGATTTTTTCTTTATCTTTGATTTTCTGAAATTTAAATATGATTTGCCTAAGTGTAGCTCTTTTTATATTTATCCTTCTTGATGCTCTTCCAACTTCCTATATCTATGGTTAGGTGTCTGACATTAATTTGAGGACATTTTCAATCATTATTGCTTTGATTATTGCTCCTGTTCCTTTTCTTTCCTTTTGGTATTATTATTTGTGCATCTTATGCCTTGTGTAGTTGTCCCATGGTTCCTGGCTATTCTTCCAAATATTTTTCTCTTTTCAGATTTTGAAGTTTCTATTGTCATATCCTCAAGCTCAGCCATACCCAGTCTTCTAAAGTGTCCATCAGACATTCATTTTTATGACACTGGTTCTGATTTCTTTTTTTTTTTAATTCTTTTTTTTTTTAAGATTTCATTTATTTATTTATTTGACAGAGAGAGAAATAGCGAGAGCAGGAACACAAGCAGGGGGAATGGGAGAGGGAGAAGCAGGCTTCCCGCTGAGCAGGGAGCCCGATGCGGGGCTCCATCCCAGGACCCTGGGATCATGACCTGAGCCGAAGGCAGACGCTTAACGACTGAGCCACCCAGGCGCCCAACACTGGTTCTGATTTCTAGCATTTCTTTTTTATTAATTCTCAGAATGTCCATCTTTCTCTTTACATTATCCATATGTTTTCCATTAAAGCCCTAGCATATTAATCATAGTTTTAAGAAAATTTCTTATCTGATAATTCCCACTTTCTTGCCATATCTGTCTCCAATTCTAAGAGGGGTTCATTTTCTTTAGACTCTGCATTATTCCTTAGTATGTCTTGCCATTTTTGTTGAGAGGCATAGATGATCTACTGAGTGAAAGAAACTGCTATACATCGGTGTTGAGTCATGTGGTAAAGTGTGGGGGGACAGGGATGTGTTCCATAATCCTATGATAAGGTGCCAGTCTTCTGGCGAGGCTGTACCTGAACTGTGAACTTCACCGGTGCTTCTCAGTTTTTTACCCCCTTACGTGGGAGAGAATGGCTGAAGTTCACTGGAGTTGTGTTTTTCCCTTCCCCCCTACAAAAGGCTAGCCAGGGATGGAGTTGGGTATTTCCCTTCTCCCAAGTATGTCAGGCTCCAGTAAAAGTTTCTCCTTAGAGCAAGTTTTGCTAAGAAGAACAGCAAGTTTTGGTGCGTTTCAAATTGACTCATTTTCCCCTCTCCCTGCCAGAAGCCTGAGGGGATTTTTCTGCAATATTCACTGCAAGGCCTGGTACAACTCCTAGAGGTAAAATAGGGTCCCCCTGGGGTTTTTCTCTCTCAGACTTGTCAACACCGAGAGACTCCAGCAATTTGTCAATTACAGTCTAGGTTTTCCAGCCCCAGTACTGGTTCCTGGGCAGGTTTCTGCTCCCAAAGCTGGGATTCTCTGTATCTGCCTGTCTCTCTAATTTTGCTGTCAGCAGTTTGCCTTGGCCTCTCACTTCTATGATAGATCTACAAAGAGTTTGATTTTTTAGTTTTTGGGTTTTTTACTTGTCATTATGATGTAGTGAAGACTTCTAAGCTTTTTAAATGCTGGACTGGAAACCAGTAATTCAAGTTCTCAGCAGTTTGGTTTTTGTTTGTTTGTTTGTTTGTTTGTTTTTTGTACAAGGGGCCCACGTTTTTGAGTCCTGCAAATGGCGTAGGACAGACTGTTACAGTGCCCAGAAGCTCTGCTCCTGCCTTCTTCCTCTCTCCCTCTGTCCCTGTTTTGCTCTCACCCTCCTAGAACTCCCTAGGTGATCTCATCCATGATGCGTGTCTAACAGTCTGTCCTCTGCTGACTCCTCCCAGATGTACTATATACCCAATGCCGACTTGGTTGGTATCTTGACTCTCACATCTAGTAAAAATCTGAAATACTTTCCTTGTAGATTTTTCATCATCATCATAGGATCACCAGACGCATAATCACACCATCAAAAGCAAAAACTCTGAGAATCCTTTTATGTTTAATTCTTTTATTCCCTTCAGATTCTACATGCAATTCAACAGAATGGCCTGCCAGTTCTACCTTCAAAATCAGTGCCAACGCAGACGACCTCTCACCCTTTCTATTATTCTGTCATGAACTGCTATCAGTAATCAGGCCACAGATAGAATGAATCCGTTCCTCTGACACGTCCACAAGAAAGCAAATCTATAGAGACAGAAAGCAGAGTAGTGGTTGCCTAAGGTTTGGGATGGGAATGGAGATGAACTGCAGGGGGACATAATGGATCTTTGGTGGGAGGAGAGGGATGTTGTGGTTAAACTGTTGGGTAGTTACTAAAGATCAAGGATTTGTACACTTGAGATGGATAAACTTTGTGATACATAAAATATACCTCAGCAAAGCTATTGAAAAAACAAACCCTTAGCCACCTGTTCCTCTTTTCCTAAACCTGTACCTACAGAATGCATTCTCAACTCAACTGCCAGAAGAAAACTCCTATCAGTCAGTCACTCCTCAGGTTTCCAGTGACTTCTCATCATCTTGCCCAGATACCTGATTTTCTGTTCTACTACAGCCTTGGTGCACTCCAGCTGCATTTGATTTATTTTTGTTTCATGAACTAGCAAATCTTGTTTCTGACTTGAGCTCATATTTGTTATTATCTTGGCCATTGGCTGGTGTCTTCTCATATTTAGGCATAATGTCAAAGCTCACAAGGGCTTCTCAGATAACTCAGCTATAACACTCTCTCCCTTGATCCTAGTTAATCTTCTTCATACCATTGTTGGTCTCTGAAATTCTTAATTCTGTGTTTATATCTTTAGATTTGCTTCTTCCATCAAAATATAAGTGCCTTGAAGGCAGGGATTCTGCTTATTCACCAGTAAATTCCTAATGCTCAGATGAGTATCTGTCAAATGTTAGGGGCTTCAACACTTTTTGATTGATTGACATTAGAAATGAAGCATAAGAGTGAATTAAAAAGACACCTTTAGTTGTATAAGAAAAAAGTTTAAAAAAGAAATCTAAGGGGTGCCTGGGTGGCTTAGTCGGTTAAGTGTCTGCCTTCGGCTCAGGTCATGATCTCAGGGTCCTGGGATCGAGTTCCACATCGGTCTCCCTGCTCAGTGGGGAGACTGTTTTCTCCCTCTCCCTCTGCCTCTACCCCTTGCTCGTGTTCTATCTTTCTCTCTAATAAATAAAATCTTGAGGAAAAGAAGTCTAAGAAACATAACTGCATATCTCTTCCTAAATACTATGTCATTTTTTTATAACATTCATAATACAAATGGTTCTTTAAAATGTTACTCATGCCAGATTTTTTATCCACATTCTTCATCATTATAATCTTAATACTACTTAACAAGCATAGCATGTTCCAGCTTCAAACTGCTTCATAAATAACTGACATTAATTAGTCATTATCGATTGATTTGTTGAATTAATCTCATTTCTAAAATTTCATTTTTATTAAAGATAATTAAGAAGGTGTCCAAACAGGATCTGAAGCCATATCTAATATCTCCTGTGTATATATTGTGTCTCAGTAAGAAATGGGAAATTCTTTTTTTCTGTATATTTCTAAATTAGTACAGTTAAAATGACCTTCAGCTAACACCTAATTTATTCATAGTCTCTCACTTTTCTTTCTGGATCTCAAAATACTTAAAAATGTCCTATGATAATACATTTTCTAATCATGGTCCAAAAAGCTCACAGGCGATCAGAATAAATTCACTATTTCACTTCCTTCTTGTCTTTCAATATATCTTGAATTTTTATTTTTATTAATAATGTTTGGAAAGCATTTCTGTGTTTTATCATACTATATCCTCAGATTTGGGATATTTATAATTAACAAAATCCATCTCAATTTTAAGTTTTATATTTTATGCTACACAAAGAACTTCTAACCCCAAGCAACAAAATATCAACAAAGTATGAAAGAACAGTACTCATCTTTCCACTGGCATTTCCATTGTATTTAATGCTTTCACATTCTTCATTAAGAGAGATTAGAAGTTACTTTAAACACTGTAAAACCCAGCCTAAATGTCTGTTTTATATCATTTTAGTAGTATGAATTATAGAAAAATAACACTCCCTGAACGGCAGTTTTAAAACTCTCAGCATTTGTGTTTGCTATCGTCCTCTCTGTCAGTAATAGCAAAACTGAATCAAATTTGAACTACTATATGGAGATCTCTAGTCAATATACCAAAAATAACAAAATGTCAAAAATGACTTGGCTTGTCCAACAAATAAAGTATATAACAATATTTTATCACTTTTGTTCCTCTAAAAAAATCTAGCTTTAAATTTGGTGTCTTTTCATTTCCACATGTGGGTGACCATATTCACAGTACAGCTTTGAGTTACTTTGATGTAGGCATACCCCCCCCGTCATCTGCTTTTATAATCTTTTTTTTTAAAAGATTTTATTTATTTATTTGAGAGAGAGAGAGAGAGAAAGCACATGAGAGGGGGGAGGGTCAGAGGGAGAAGCAGGCTCCCCGCCGAGCAGGGAGCCCGATGTGGGACTCGATCCCGGGACTCCGGGATCACGACCTGAGCCGAAGGCAGTCGCCCAACCAACTGAGCCACCCAGGCGCCCTGCTTTTATAATCTTATTCACCCAAATTCCAACCAAACAAAAGCAAAAAAATTACAAAGTTTCATGCTAATATATCAAACAATATTTCTGGTTGAATGTAGGTTCACTAAGTACAATTGTGTGATACCTACTCAGAACCCTTGAAACCAGCTTAGATGAGTGATTGAATATACTTTTATTTTTACCTTGTTATGATAGGGGGAAATTCCCATGAAAAGTGTTAGGACTTTTTCTCTGCATATGACACATCATGTATTTGTATCCTTTTCCTATTTGGTCTCCATTTAAATGAGGTATACTATGTTTATAAGGTTAATCATATAGTTTTTTTAAATTTTATTTTATTATGTTAATCACCATACATTATATCATTAGTTTTTGATGTAGTGTTCCATGACTCATTGTTTGCGTATAACACCCAGTGCTCCATGCAGAACGTGCCCTCTTCAACACCCATCACCAGGCTAACCCATCCCCCCACCCCCCTCCCCTCTAGAACCCTCAGTTTGCTTTCTCAGAGTCCATAGTTTCTCATGGTTTGTCTCCGCCTCTGATTCCCCCCTTCATTTTTCCCTTCCTACTATCTTTTTTTTTTTCTTAACATATAATGTATTATTTGTTTCAGAGGTACAGGTCTGTGATTCAACAGTCTTGCACAATTCACAGTGCTCACCATAGCACATACCCTCCCCAATGTCTATCACCCAGCCACCCCATCCCTCCCACCTCCCACTATATAGTTTTGACCATATTGTAGTTTGTTTTAGTTGCAATGTAAATTGATACACTGAGGGAGTTACTAGGGTGAGAAATCTATTATTAATTTTACTATAATAATTTACTATAATAGCAATAGTATGTATTAGTTTCCTAGGGCTGCTATAACAAAGCACCACAAACTGGAGCATTGGAAACAACAAAAATTTATTCTTTTACAATTCCAAAATCAAGGCAGAGGCAGGATTGGTGCCATCTGGAGGCTCCGAGGGAGGAAGTATTCCATGCCTCCGTCCTAGTTTCTGGCAGTTGACAGAAATTTTTGGCGTTCCTTGCCTTCCAGATGCAACCATCCAATCTCCACCTCCATGTTTTCATGTTCAAATTCCTCATTTCTTAAAAGAGCACCCTTCATACTGGTTTAGAGCCCAAGCTAATCCAGTTTGATTTAATTATGTCTGCAAAACCCTATCTCCAGGTAAGGTTACATACTGGGGTTCTGGGTGGATGTGAATTTGGGGGGAGGACACTATTCAACCCAGTACTGTCCACCCTCTGCACCCCCCCCCCAATTCAAATCCTTTCCATGTGCAAAATACATTCACCCAATCTCAACATCTCCAGAAGTCTTAACCCATTCAGGCATTAACTCTAAATCTAAAATCTCATCTAAATATCAACTCAAAAATGTTCCAAATCTTATTATCTAAATCAGATACAAATGAGTCTCTGCATATTGTCCATCTTAGGACAAAATTCCTCTTTGGCCAGTGATCAATAAAACTAGAAAACCAGTTATCTGCTCCCAAAATACAGTCATAGGTCAGAATGGAATATATATTCCTATTCCAAAAAGGAGAAAATGAAGGAAAAAAAAAAATAGGGCTTACTGGTCTAAAGCAAGTTTGTAACCTATCAGAGAAAATTCCAGTAGGTCTCTAGGCCTGAAAGTAATCTCCTGTGGCTAGAAGCTCTGTCCTCTAAGCCTTCTGGGACAGTCCACGCCCTTGACCCTCAGGCAACAAACTTGTCCTTTCTGGCCTCAGCATCCTTGTTTCTGCTGTCAGCGTCATTCCTCCTACATTTTGTCCCATCTCTCTCCTTTTCAGTCTAGGCTGGTAGTGTCCATATAAAATTCTCAAAAGCCTTATTATTGCTCTTTTGTGACTGTCAGGGGTATATACACCATTAAATATGAGGGTTCTCTGCAGATCTCTCCTGGATAATCCCATGTCTATTCCTGGCTTCTGCTGAGATGGTTATTGCATCCATAAGTCACATTCCTAATCTGTTTAGCAAAGATTTCCCAGCTACACCTTCGGGCTTGTTTCCAAGGCAGACTATCTAGATATGCTGAGAATTTTCCAATTCATCAAGTGCTGATTCCTTTGTGTTTAGCAGCTTCTTCCTCAGTTTCTCTCTTTCCTCTTACATTGCATTATAAGCAGCAAAGAGAAATGAGGCTTCACCTTTTGCACATTGCTTGGATAGCTCCTCAGCTGAATATCCACGTTTATTACTTGCAAGATCTACTTTCCACCAAACAGAAGTTAATTCACTCACATTCTCTATCACTTTAAAACAAGGATCAGGGTGCCTGGGTGGCTCAGCTGGTTAAATGTCAGACTCTTGATCTCAGCTCAGGTCTGGATCTCAGGGTGGTGAGTTCAAGCCTTGTGCTGAGCTCCATGCTGGGCATGGAGCCTAATTTAAAAATAGAAAAACAAGGATCATCTTATTCCAGTGTCCAATAGCATGTTTCTCATTTGTGCCTGAGACCTTACCAGAAGTACTTTAACACATTTCTAGCAGTATTCTGTTCATGATAATACATGTTTTCCTAAGATATAGACATTTTCTCTATTTTTTTAACTTCTTTTTGAGGCCTCACCAGAATTGCCATTAACATCTATTATTTCTAAAAAACAGTCTCTTCAAGGCAACCTAGGCTTTTCTATACTGAGCATCAAAATTCTTCCAGCCTCTATTACCCAATTCCAAAAGCCATTTCCACATTTTTCTGTGTTTGTTACAGTAACGCCCTACTACCCAGTATCAATATCTTCATTTCCAAGGGCTGCTATAATAAAGCCCAACAAACCAGGGGAGTTAAAACAACAGAAATGTATTCTGTCATAGTTGGGAGGGTAAAGTCCAAAATCAAGATATCAGCAGGGTTGGTTCCACCTGAAGGCTCTGAGGAAGAATCTGCTCTCTTTCCTAGCTTCTGGAAGTTGCCAGAGATCCTTGGTGTTCCTTGCCTTGTAGATGCACCACTCTAATCTCTGTCTATATCATTACGTGGTGTTTGCCCTCTGTGTCTCTGTGTCCAATTTTCTCTATTTTTATAAGGGAATCCACTTTTCATAATTTGAGATGGGCATTATTCAGCCCCGTACAGCATATTTTAAGGAAACAGGTAAATCTGATAGTATGACATATTAACCAAATAACTAAATATTTGGAACTATCTATGTAAATGTAATTCCTTAATTTGAAGAACTGAGAAAAAATGACATAAAATAATTTGTTGCCTTCACTTTTTGTAAAATAAACAAAACCATCATTATAATATGAATATCTATTTTGCTAGCAGAAATTACTACTGATTAGTGATCAAATGATAAAAGTTAAATATTAAAATTTAATTGATAAACTTGAATTGATCAGTCACTTTTGAGTATTACAAGTTTTATCTTATGTACTTCTCATTTTCCCTCCATAACCCACATAAGTTATTATTAAGTCCATGTTAACAAATATGGAAATTAAAGGTAACAGATTCAGTTACTTGATTCCCATGGGAATGAGGAGACAGATCTGCTTGATTGCATGCTTTAGCATGCCAAACATGTTTATTTTACTACAGTCTTCTTCAAAAAAATTTTTTTTGCTCTTTCCTATTTCTTTTAGTTATTAAATCTTCCTTCTAGTACCGGATAAATTTTATCATCATAAGTTCCTTTTTGATTCCCTTAACTTGAAGGTAGTCTTGCCTAAGATCTACTGCAGAAAACATGGTAAGTACTGATCGCATTCAAATTTATTTGACAAAATATTAATGAAGGTAATATACTATCTATAGGCTGATAGAGAAATTTAGATCTATGGAGGCTTACAATTATGGTTTTATCACAGAAATTATTTAAAAGTCAGTCAGTCTCACAGTCACTGTGTATTAAAAAAGGAACCAGGCTTTGGGCAAAGAAGAATGTTCATCAAAATTGAAAGTAAGATTCATGTCATTATTAGTGTTTTCCTTGGGGCCATGGTGCTACTTCCCACAGTGTCTTCTGTCCGTTCTTCATTGTGTTCTTGGAAAATGGGAGTACGTGGGGGAGTGGGCCTCTGGTGGGGGCTCTGTGGGAGGATAAAAATAGAATTTGTGGATTTATCTACCAGTCAGAAATTTTCTTTGGTAGCTTAAAATGACTTATGACCATGATTATTACATTAATTTTTATGACACCCTTGGGCGACAGTTTGAAATATCATTTTCACTATTTTTAGAGAGAGAAACCTAAAATTAACAGATTAAATAACTTTGCACAGGGCAAACAAGTCCTGAAGTGGGAACAGTGTTCCCAGAACAGGACTTAAGTCTACTAGTCTGTAAAAGTACAGGAAATCTTTCACCAAAGGCAGAAATCCAGTTCCAGACAGGCCTCTTAAAGGCCCTTAGGCTTCCCATGCAATGCAGTAAGACGGTGAACATGATAGACAGTCTGATCATTTGGATTAAAATCCAGTATCTGCCTAGGTTACTTCTTAACCAGTGCATGACTTTATGCAAGTTGCATAACTTCTCTGAGCCTCAATTTCTACCTAACAATTCTGTTCCATTGTGTTTTAGCGATTGAATGAGAACATATATACATGCAAACGCTAAGACTAATGTTTTGGCACATAATGGGCACTCCTGGAAACATTCACGTCAGTTCATTACATCCACACATGCCTCCAGGGCACAAGATTGCAAGTCACAGTTAGAAGTCTATTCCTACCTTTAATGGCCCTCGATTAAGTCTCCGAGAAACATTTGTTTAACAAGCCCGTTGTGCTCAGCCTGGCATGCTTGAAGTACATTAAAAAGCACCTGTTTGGCTCCTGTAGTCATTCTTCATCAGGACTGAAGAATGACTAACCTAGTAAGCCAAGCAGAGTCCAGAAGTGCTAGTAGTGTGTCTTTCAAACTGGAATTTACATTTGCTCCATAAAGCAGACAGGTACGATGTGCGTCTCAAATATAGTTAACAGTTAACAATTCGTTAAGGGTAAAAGAAAAGCACAATATAAATATCAGAGCACTTTTTTTATTCTTTTAAAGATTTTATTTATTTGAGAGAGAGAGAGAGAGAGTAGGAGCAGAGGGAGAGGGAGAAGTAGGTTCCCCGCTGAACAGGGAGCCCGATGAGGGGCTCCATCCCAGGACCCTGGGATCATGACCTGAGTCGAAGGCAGACGCTTGACCACTGAGCCACCCAGGCGCCCCAATATCAGAGCACTTCCGTCAGAGAAGTTATGCAGACCCAGAAATGATAGCCTGAGTAGCTTTATTCACTTTATTCAACTAAGGATTGAAAGTATAATTATTAACCATTTGTGAAATTTCTTCATATAATATTAACATAATTAATACTCCCAAATACTTCATTATAGAAATCTAGGCTCCATCCTAGTAATCTTAAGAATTGAATGTAGTTTTAAGGTAATAATGATCAGGGAAAAATATTCTAAGTATATTTTACCTATTAAGTATATTTTATTGACTGATCTATTGACTGTGGTCTTGATTTAAAATTATAACATAAACAATTCCTCTCCCACAAATATTATGTTTAATTTTATAGGATGGATTTTACAATAATAAAGGCATATTTATTTTGCATTTTTGAATATTTGAAGTTTCTCTTAAAAATTGTTTTCCAACTTTAAAAAACCTATCAAATGCACATGCCTAGCTTTCATACAGAATTTCCTTATTTTTATGTAAAAAGACTATAAAATATAACTTCCTCTACTCTGTGATGTTGTTTTAGGATTAAACAACAACAGCAAAAACATCAAAAAAAAAAATACCTTTGTAGCTAAATCCAAAAGGAAATATTTTCAGGCAGGGCAGACAGGGAATATACCTTGCAAATTATAATGAGTTAAAATGCTTTAGTTAAGAAGAGAGGTGTATGCATTCACAGAGCACTTATCAAGAGTTGCCTCTTGGCTTCTCATCAGGCTTCGCCGGGGATCATTTAGGGAGGGTTCTCACCTCAGAGCTTATTTGCAATCTAAATGTAATATATATTGATTTAAAAACAATTTCAGAGCTGCAATTTTTTCCAAGAAAGTTTAGTTTGTAATTAACCCCTTGTTTCTGGGAATCAGAGTTTGCATATTAAAAATTAAAAATATAATTAGCACTAACAAAACTATTATTACAGGTTTATACCATTCCCAATATCTTCAGAGATCAAATAGATTAAATTTTGTCTTAAAATAAGTACTTCTGTATCCTACTAAAAGCAAAAAATGTATTTGAATGGAATAAATTATTTCCAAAGAATCAAAAGTTAATTTAGTAGAAACTGTGAATTGCATATTTGCTTGTATTCTTGAATTATTTACATGGGTGCGGATGACTTAAAATTTCTGGAAGGCATAAATCTGATGATGACTAAGACAGGTATAAAGAATACAAGACTAAATCCTATGTCAATCCTATTATATACCTAGGATAGTATTAGTCTGGCAAAGAAATTGAATGATATTATGAAAACACATGGCCATCATATATAGTGACAATATAATAAATCCTTTATTCATGAATTTATGTTTTTATGAACCCATTTTATTTTCAGTATTTACCTTTTAAAATAATAAACACCATAGGTTTACTACCAGTAAAACCTTGAGGAGATCAGCTGTCTACATCTCAGAAAACATGATTATATATTGCCATTAACACACACGCACACAAACATACACACACACACACACACCACCCTAGACACCTTCAGTTGCTCAGCTGTCAATAGATCAGCCCAAAGATATACAGCATAAGGCAAAAGAGAGAGGTAGAAATGTGGGGGGGAGAGAAGGATAGGAGAAAGGAAGGAGGGAAGGAAGGAGAGAGGGAGGAAGGAAAAAAGAAGGAATCTAATCCAAATTTTAAAGAGTATATCTAGTGCATTGTGGCTTGCTGTTATCACTTGGAGGGGAAAAAAAAATAGTCCATTATGATGGGTTTATGAAGTCTGTTATAAAGAGGACAGAATTTTCACACAAAAGCTAATAAAAATGGCAGAAGACAGAGGGAAAAAAAGCTAAGGAAAATGAGGATGCTACTAGTAATTTGAATAGAATTAAAAACTATCATAACTAGAGTACCCTTAGACATTGATGGCAGAAATCTTCCAACAAACAAAACTGATGTGAAGCAGTTTCCGTGGGGGTTCTACTGCCCTGAGAGCTTGAGTTGATTGACCTCTATGGGTGTGCACTGGGGGTGTGAGTCCACTAAGAATGAGAGGACAGACAGTTGCACTTCAAGCCAACGAACTGAGACTCTCCATAAGGAGGCAGAACAAGGTTAGTCTGACTGTTCTTGAATGTGCTAGTTCTACAGAAACCCAGAACACCAAACATCAGATAAACGGGAATGTGATCATCCTAGAGCATCCACATGTATCCCATATTTCTTCATTACTACCAAGTCTAAACCAATGCAAGGAGAGACACAGTATCTGGTGTCAGACACATTACTCCCTGGACTCTCTTCTAGGATTTTTATGGCTTCAGGTCTCCCGATTATGTCTTCAACCCATTTTGAGTTTATTTTTGTGAATGGTGTGAGAATTTTGTCCAGTCATTCTTTTGCATGTAGCTGTCCAGTTTTCCCATACTATCTGAAGAGACGATCTTTTTTGCATTAGCAGTGCTGTTGTTGGAAATATATTTGCTGTCCTCTTGCTTTCCAATTATTTGGATAGAATTAAAGACTATAATAACTAGGTATTATAACTACTTCTACTATTACTTTGGTTTAGTTTAGAAGTAGGGAGTTTTGGAAGTTTTAATACCACTTCAGAAAATGTTTTGGGAAAAACCAATTCATTGTCCATGGATCCCACTCATGAATTCATCTTAATTGAAGATAATGTTTTGAATTTGGCTTATACTTGTATTCTGGTCAAAGTAAAATATTAATGACATTTTTAATATTTATTCTAAAATGTCTTCTGTTGGAGCTGTCATTCCTCCTTGGCGTCACTGCTACACTCGGAGGCCAGCCTTCTGGTGATGAATGGAGCCACCTCATGCCTCCCTCCCTGAGGTATCTGGAAGTTAGTCATTCCTAACCCCTCCCAACTTGAGGGACACTCTGAACATACCTATGATGATGTAAACACTTATGGCATGGTCTCATCACGACTATCTGCCTCTCAGAAAACCTCACTAAAAAGTGAGCTCCGTTAAGCAGCCTTGCATTTTTCATTTTTAAATTCCCTGTGACAAGCATAAAACTTGAAAGAGCTTTCTGGATTTTAATGTCTTTGTTTTTCCTTCAAGTGGGTTCAAGGAGGACCACCAATTTTTATTAATTTTATTATGTATTAGATATAAAGAGGATATCAGAAATGAGTTTAGGGCGCCTGGGTGGCTCAGTTGGTTAAGTGACTGCCTTCAGCTCAGGTCATGATCCTGGAGTCCCGGGATCGAGTCCCGCATCGGGCTCCCTGCTCAGCAGGAGGTCTGCTTCTCCCTCTGATCCCCTTCCCTCTCGTGCTCTCTGTCTCTCATTCTCTCTCTCTCAAATAAATAAATAAAATCTTTAAAAAAAATGAGTTTATTAAACATGTTGAGATTTCAAATCTACTTAAAAATTTTTTTTTAAGATTTTATTTATTTATTTGACAGAGACACAGAGAGTGAGGGAACACAAGCAGGGGGAGTGGGAGAGGGAGAAGCAGGCTTCCTGCTGAGCAGGGAGCGTGATGCGGGGCTCGATCCCAGGGTCCTTATGACCTGAGCTGAAGACAGAGTTTAACAACTGAGCCACCCAGGTGCCCCTCAAATCTACTTAAATTTGAAAAAGAAATTTAAACTAGTGTTTTCTAAATACTGATTAGTTTTTAAACTCCTTTAAACTCTTACAACTTTTTTTTTTTTTTGCAACTCTTACACAGCATCTTAAATTCTGAAATTCGAAAAACCCCTTGTTAGGCATAAAGCATTTAAAGGGATGAAAAAATTTACTTTTTGCCATTAAAGACAACTTGGTAAATGTTAATTTTTCTTTTTTCTCCTTCTATTAACGCTTTTGTTAGATATTAGGACAGAAACATTGTTTTCTTAGTCTAGCATTTCCCAAATTAGTATCAAACTGATCATCCAAGATCAACAAGTGATTTTTTTTTCCAAATAGACTCCTTGCTAAGATCCTTTTTAAAAATTGCTAGCTTAAGTGAAGATCAACTATTATTACTGCAATAGGTGATTGGTTTCAAGAGAGTTTAATTTCAACAAGAGAGATTATAATTCATCAAAATCCTCTCATATTCCTGGAAACATTTATATCAACACCTTTCTACTCCATTTTACCTCCATCCCAAACTAGACGCTGAAACAGAAATTTTTAATTGGTAAAGGCCAGCTGTTTATGGGTGGGTATTTTTTTTAAAGCAGTTTAAATTTGCATAAAGAAAATTGGAATAAAAAGGACCAAATTATTACTCTTTTTCACTTTAAAAATATAATTGTATTGGTAGTTCTTTGGTTTCACTGGGGTTCACTCCTTTGGTCTTTGTTCTCTGTTGGTAGCATTTTCTTTTTTTTTCTTTTCCTTTTTCCTTTTTTTTTTTTTTTTTGTAATTAAACTACAAACCAATTCTGATGCGAGTTCTGGCAGAGAAGTCTAAATTGCATTATTGTGTTGGGCCATAAACATTTTTTCTGGGATTCCATAAGGACATGGCTTGACCTAACAACAGTGTCCAAAAGAAAATGTGTCAGCTTATGAGAAGTTGAAAAAGACAATGAAAACATGGCATAGTTGAGCTAATGTGGACAAGGCTACTGATTAAGTATTTGAAGTGCGCTTGGTGTTTATCTTTTTGCACTAACTTCATATGCAGCAACCGTAATAGGGCGATTTAGTGCCATCATGACATTTCTGCTTATCCAGATGTCATATAAATTCAATTTCAACGGTATCTAGGTCTTCAAAGACCATATGCTATCTCTAGGGAATGTCTGTGCAATCTACTTGCCAGATGTGAAACCAGAGCTATGAACCAGCAATTTTCTGACTCACAGTTACAGCATTTATGGTCTGATACCACCGTCCACATGAAGGAAGAACGCAGACCTGCTTCATTCACTGTACGGTGTAAGGATGTAAGTAGTGCAATAATTTGAATGATCTTACATTATGCTTTCTTAATTGTGCCTTACCATCCTTAATGTGCTCTGCCCCTGTGTATTTTGTGTGAGAAATTAGAAATATGCATAGCAAAGTAAGTATATTTCTCCTTTAAAATGATTTATTGCACTTCTGTAATGTAATAGCTTCTCCCTACAATGCGTATCCCTTATGAGAGAATCCAAATATCCTTCCTGTTGCAAAATGCCCAATTGATATTCCATAATGGTTCATTTTATGTGTCAACTTGATTGGGTTAAGAGATGCTCAGATAGCTGGTAAGACATTATTTCTGGTTATGTCTGTGAGGGTATTTCTGAAAGGGATTAGCATGTCCTTCAGTAGACTGAGTAAAGAGACCTGTTCTCACCCCTGTGGGTGGGAGTCCTCCAATCCACTGATGGCCCAAATAGAACAAAAAGATGAAAGAAGGACCAATTCCCTCTCCTTGAACTAGGGCATTCATCTTCTCCTGCATTCAGTCATCAGAGTTCCTGGTTTTCAGGCCTTCAGACTCCGACTGAATTATATCACCCATTTCCTGGTTCTTCTTCACCTTGCTGACAACAGACTGTGGGACCACTCTGCCTCCATAGCCATGTGAGCCGACTCTTGTAACAGATATTTTCATATATGTATGTATATCCTCTTGGTTCTGCTTCCCTGATATGATACCTAAAGTTGAAGTTGTCCTAGAGCATTCACACTAGTTGGATTTATTGTCAAGGAGGAAGTGACTGGAGAGGGCGGGATGTGTGCACTTGTGTTAAAGCAAGTGACATGGGTACTCAGACCATAAAATGAATATAATGGAAGAGGAAACAAAGGGGAACTAAGGACTGACCCAGGCATTACCCAGTGTATCCTGTTTAGCCCTGCCATTTTCTTTCTTTTTTTTTTATTCTTATGTTAATCCCCATACATTACATCATTAGTTTTAGATGTAGTGTTCCATGACTCATTGTTTGTGCATAACACCCAGTGCTCCATGCAGAACGTGCCCTCCTCAATACCCACCACCAGGCTAACCCATCCTCCCACGCCCCTCCCCTCTAGAACCCTCAGTTTGTTTTTCAGAGTCCATCGTCTCTCATGGTTCGTCTACCCCTCCGATTTCCCCTGCTTCATTCTTCCCCTCCTGCTACCTTCTTCTTCTTCTTTTTTTTTTCTTAACATATATTGCATTATTTGTTTCAGAGATACAGATCTGAGATTCAACAGTCTTGCACAATTCACAGCGCTTACCAGAGTACATACCCTCCCCAGTGTCTATCACCCAGTCACCCTATCCCTCCCACCCCACCCCCCACTCCAGCAACCCTCAGTTTGTTTCCTGCGATTAAGAATTCCTCATATCAGTGAGGTCATATGATACATGTCTTTCTCTGTTTGACTTATTTCGCTCAACATAATACCCTCCAGTTCCATCCACGTTGTTGCAAATGGCAAGATCTCATTCCTTTTGATGGCTGCATAATATTCCATTGTATATATATACCACATTTCTTTATCCATTCATCTGTCGCTAGACATCTTTAGCCCTGCCATTTTCTTGTGCATTTTACTTTTTCCTTTCTTTTTCCTGTTGACTATATCATATTTAATGGAAAATCAAATTTTCACCCTCTGTCATCTTAGAAAGACTACAGTAAATTCACTTTACTCCAGTCTTGGGCTGAATTAAATCCCTGGCCTAAATCTAGCAATTGTTAAAGGTGCAGTAACTAAGAAATAGATTTCATATGGAGTTTTAAGCAAAAGAAATTATGGAATTTCACATAAAGGTAGCATCCACCTGATTTACCCATGAATGGTGGGGCAGTGGCAGTTTTATTTGGCTTAGTGGTTTAATGGTTTTAGGGTTTAGAGTAAGGTGTGTTTTTACCACTTGTGGTCTACTTTTTGGTTATATAAATATATATATATATATATTTAATTAAAAAATCAGACTGATACAGTGGTGTCTTCCTCATTGGTCTCAGATTGTTCTTTAAAAAATAATTAGGGGGCACCTGGGTGGCTCAGTCGTTAAGCATCTGCCTTTGGCTCAGGTCATGATCCCAGGGTCCTGGGATCGAGCCCTGCATCGGGCTCCCTGCTTGGCGGGAAGCCTGCTTCTCTCTCTCCCACTCCCCCTGCTTGTGTTCCCTCTCTCACTGTGTCTCTCTGTCAAATAAATAAATAAAATCTTTAAAAAAAATTAGATAAAAGGTCGTGTAAGACAAACTCTTCATGAAAACTAAAGATTTCTAATGCAAAAGTGTAGTGGGCATGTTGAGCCCTTGTCAAGGAATCTATCATTTTTATTTAGCTCTTCCTAGATAAAATGACTGCAGTGAGTCTTCAGTGAGCTCTCTTAACTCTGGAGTAAGTAGAAATGACCCAGAGGAAATATATGAAGGGCAATGTGAAAAAGGGAACTGTAACTACAACTTATCAAACCTCTGCCTATTACAACATTCTACTCTAGCTAGTATTCTGCTTTATATTCAAATTCAGTCTAAGGTGATTAGTAACACTTAAACTAGAGACTCTTCCTGTGATGACACTGTTAGCTTTGAGAGAAAATTAAGTTAGGAAAAAGAAGTTTGGTTTGATAAAGCACAGTTGCAAAATTATATGTCAGTGTCTGTATTGGTTTATTACTTGGAAAATGACTGGGAGGAAGCAGTATCATAATAATATTTTCATTCAAGTTTTTCATACTGGAAATGTTAATTCATTTATAAAAACTAGAGCCATAAAACTACTACAAACCTGGATTTCAGCTCAGGTTCCCCTCAAATACAAAATTTGCCAGTGTGCCTATTTCTGATCCAAATGCAGAAAAACACAGTGCCATTTCTCAAAGGTAACAACCCCACCATTGCTCTGCCTGAGGACTTTATTAGATTTAATACTGAGAGCTCACAGTCAGCTACTGCCAGTGAATCCCTTGAAAGCTGGAAACTTGGATTATCTTTTGTCTACATTTCTATTACACAGACTGTTGTTAACCTTCCATTCCCAACTTGAACCTGCTTAATGGTGTTGCCAACCAGCAGCTGCACCTCTGAGAGCTTCCAGCAAAATAAAAGCTGTATTTCACATCTTAGGTGTAGTGTAGATTTCCAATAAGAAAGGTAACCTGATCTTTTAACATTCTGTTTGTACTTGCAAAGTATAGCGCATTTGCAATATGATATTCCTTCTGGGAGATAAGCATGTGGATTATTCTACAACTTTCAGAGGTGATTGAAATATTTCAAATTACAGTCTTGAAATAAAGAAGCGCATGGCCAGGAGCACTATCACTTCACAGAGTGGAAAATGAGGTTTACTAGTTACTAAATCAATAGAAATAATAGGATTTGTATGAATAAGTTAGGTACTCTTTATTGAATCTTTTGTGGTTTTTTTTTTTCTTTTATTTGCTTGCTGCTGATTTAAAAGACACCAAGTATGGCCAAAGCTTTATTCTTCATTGTACAACTTCAATATTCTTGTTTTTTTATATCCTACAAACACATACACATGTCAGAATGCTCCAGGTTTACATAAGGAGCATCATATTTGCTTACTTATACATTAAACTAAAATACATGCCTGTTAATTTTCTCATTTAGATACATGTAGGAATAGTTCTTCTCTTTGTAAGAGAAAATCAGAATTTTATCTGTGGAGAAAGTCATTAAACAGACTAGTTCTTTATTGTGCATCTTTGGGTTACATGCTTTTATGAAATATATAAGCCAATACTTCATTATTAATAATATTCTGATTAGTTACCACAAAATATGATTGTATTTAAGCAAGAATTTTGTTGCATATAATTCAGTATTCTTATTCAACATTTAGAGATCATGGATAAGGAAGTATTCTACTCAGGATATATACTTAACATGAAAGAAATGTTCAACAGAAAAGCAACAACACTGTTATTCCCCATAACCTATTTTCCCCTACCTTCTGAACTTTTTTTATAGTGGTATTCTAGATTCCAAGTATCTTTCCAATGAATAGGATAATTCTCTGCTTTAATGTTAATAGTATCCCAAATCAGAAGTTAGGGCAGGCTGCACATCCGTAAAATAATCTGACCTGTCATGCACAGCCACGGCACTAGCTTTAGAAGCAAACTCAGTATAGACTTATGAACCAAAATTCTCATGGAATATATGGAATGATGACTGATGCTTTACAAAATACAGAAACACCCTTCCTTTTATTTTTTTCCAGTAGAGTTAACATACAGCGTTGTATTAGTTTCAGGTATACAAGGTAATGATTCAACACGATAGATTCAATTCTATACACTACTCAGTGCTCATCACCATAAATGTACTCTTAACCCCCTTCACCTATTTCACCCATCCCCCACACACTCCCCTCTGATAACTATCAGTTTGTTCTCTAGAGTTAAGAGCCTGTTTCGTGGTTTGTCTTTTTCTTTGTTCCTTTGTTCTGTTTCTTAAATACTACATCTGAGTGAAATCATATGGTATTTTTCTCTTATTTCACTTAGCATTATACCCTCTAGATCCACCCATATTGTTGCCAATAGCAAAATTTCATTCTTTTTTATGGCTGAGTAATATTCCATTGCATATATACACCACACTTTCTTTATCCATTCATCTATGAAAGGGCACTTGGGTTGCTTCCACAGTTTGGGTATTGTAAATAATGCTGCAGTAAACAGGGGTGCATGTATGTATCTTTTTGAATTAGTGTTCTTGTAATCTTTGGGTAAAGTAGTAATAATAGAATTCCTGGATCATATAATTATTTTATTTTTAACTTTTTGAGAAACATCCATACTGTTATCCACAGTGGCTGCACCTGTTTGCATCCCACCAGTGCATGAGAGTTCCTTTGTCTCCACATCCTCACCAACACTTATTTCTTGTGTTTTTGATTTTAGCCATTCTGACTGGTATGGAGTGGTATCTCTTTTTGGTTTTGATTTGCACTTCCTTGATGATGAATGATGTTGAGCATCTTTTCATCTGTTGGCCCTGTTTGTGTCTTCTTTGAAGAAAGGTCTGTTCATGTCTTCTACCCATATTTTAAATTGGATTATTTGGGGTTTTGGTGTTGAGTTATGTAAGCTCTTTCTGTATTTTGCATAATAACCATTTATCAGATATGTCATTTGCAAATATCTTCTCCATTCAGAACATTGTGTTTTAGTTTTTTTAGACTGTTTCCTTCACTGTGCAAAAGCTGTTTTTGCTTTTGTTCTCCTTGCCTCAGGAGACGTATCTAAAAAACATCGTTACAGCTGATGTCAGAGACATCACTGCCTGTGCTCTCTTCTAGGATTTTTATGGTTTTAGGTCTCTCATTTAGGTCTTTAATCCATTTTGAGTTTTTTTTGTGTACGGTGTGAGAATTTTGTCCAGTTTCATTCTTTTGCATGTAGCTGTCCAGTTTTCCAATACTATTTGCTGAAGAGACTGTCTTTGTTCCCATTATGTATTCTTGACTCCTTTGTCAAAGATTGACCATATAATTGTGGGTTTCTTTCTGGGGCCTCTTTTCTGCTCCATTGATCTTTGTTTCTGTTTTTGTGCCAGTACCATACTGTTTTGATTACTACAGCTCCTAGTATATCTTAATATCTGACGTTATGATATCTCCAGTTTTAGTCATCTTTTTTAAGATTGCTTTTTTAAGATTCAGGGTCTTCTGTGATTCCATACAATTTTTGAGATTATGTGTTCTAGTTCTGTGAAAAATGCTATTGGTATTTTGATAAGGATTGCATTAAATCTTAGATTGCTTTGGGCAATAGGGACATTTTCACAATATTTGTTCTCTCAGGCCAAGAGCATGGGATATCTTCCCATTTGTTTGTGTCATCTTTAATTCTTTCACCACTGTTTTATGGTTTTCAGAGTACAGGTTTTTGGCTAAGTTTTTATTATTTTTGGTACAATTGTAAATGGGGTTGTTTTCTTAATTTCTCTTTCTGCTACTTCATTATTAGCTTATAGAAATGCAATGGATTTCTTTATATTGGTTTTGTATCCTGCAACCTTACTGAATTTATCAGTTCTAGTAGATATTAAAATCATGAGAGAAAAATCATAGACATTTAAAATTGGAAGAACCAAAATTACTTCATCAAACTACAAAAAGAGGATGAAGATGGGGAAGGTCAAGTGACTTATAGAGTTAACATAGAGCCATACTCAAACCTAGGTCTTCTCACATTCCAATTTCACTGCGCTATATGATTTAAAATACAAAATTACTATATTGGATTTTACCTTAAGATATCTGAAGCTTACTAGAAGGGGTGAGCTTTGCTATCATTTGGCTAAGGCCATATTGGACATGTCATGTGTGTGCTCAGCAGGGCCACTGCTGAGGAGAGTGCACATTTCTCCTACAATTTCCAGTTAGCTTTTTGTCCCTTTATGGTTAGTTCTTCACCTCAAGCATTACTATAGCAGTCAACTTTGTTGAATCTTCGGATTTAAATCACTGACTTGAAGCCTTTAATTTTAGCCAATAGAAACTCTCTACAAGGTGTCTGCGATTTAACTGTTTTATGATAATTATGAAAGTAGCATCTAGGCTTACAACTAGGTTACTGGGTCAATAAACTTTTTCAAATAATTCATCAAATATTTATTGAATACTAATTATGTTTGACACAGGGTATCATCTGTCATTCAAGGCTGAGAAAGTACACCTTTTTCTCAACAAGCTTATGAATTATGTGAGTATATATAATATACTTTATGGGGCAGAACGTTTGATTTGTCCTAAGAGACATAACAAAGTGCTCCATGGTTTCAAAATTCAAGTTAACTGTATTTGTTTGAGGAAGATCTGGAAAGGCTTGGGAGATAAGATATTTGACTTTGTGCCTGGGTAGTTTTTTTTTATTGTAAAGAGTGTTTTTATATTATTTTACAAAAGAATGTATATTCATTATAAGAAAAATATACGCAGAAACCAAAAATGTAAAACATCTAAAATTCTATCATTCATAGAAATGGATATCAATGATATTTGGTACATATTATTCCATACATTCATATGCATGATATGCATTATATGTCTTAAATTAAAAAATAAGTATTCCCATGTAAATAAAATATTATCCATGTGGAATATGGCTGTACATATTTTATTTAACTTAAGAAAATATCTTTCTTTCAACATATTTTAATGTCTGGAAGCAGAAAAATGGATCTTTTTATCTATAGCAGAGACTCTTCTCAATCTAATTGAGTGGTAAGCTCAATGTGCCTGAATGCCAAAATTGTGTTTTTGTTTGTTATACAGTATGTAGTAATATTCAAATTGTATTTTGGAGATCTATACATCCCTATAACCAAAGGAAAGAGAGGTCTTTAACTAATAATATTGCAGGTATATAGAGATTATTCATTTTAGTTCTTAATACAACAGTGAGTATATGGTAATTTATTCTTTTACTAATATTCAGCACCTAGCATTGGGTTACTCTATTCTTATTTATTATCTGGGGACTTTTTATTCAATTTTTTTCTTAATGTTAGTATTACAGTATTCTGAATTAGCAGAATTGCTTTATTGGAACTTCAATAAGGATAGAATACATCTTCATTTCCAAAAGATTTCATATTTTTCTGTTCTTTTCAAAGAAGTGTTAAGGGTAAATAAAGATGTTTTAAATATTTAAATGCCAATTTACCCAAAGAAATTTTCCTACAATATGAAGGCTTGAAGATCTGCAAATATATTTACTTCAGCCGATCAGGATAATAGTTAAATGTATATATTCCTAGTGTGTGTTACGAGCTGTGTTACTCAGTGCCAGAAACTTTCAAAATTCACAACAACCTTATGAGTAAGGTATTAATATTATTCCCATTTAATAGTTTAAGTGGCTAAAGCACAGAGATGATAAGATTATGCACAAGGTTACCTAGCTGATAAGGGTGGGAGCTAAAAGAGTAATCCAAGCCATTAGCCAAAATGCAATACTAACTCTTACGATGAAATGAAATTACATGTATTCTTTTAACAAAGGAACATTTTCAGTGGGAGATTTTTGTTCGTGGTTGAAAATCTTTTACGTATATCAGTAGCTTCTACAAAGAAGACCTTCTAACATTTATGATGGCACAGCTTGTGATGTTTAGATCAGCATTTTAAAAATATGTTCTCCACAACACTAGTTTCATGAAATTTTAAAATGTATGACTTAATGAAAGCGATTGATAATAATTTGATAAATTTGGTATTAAACAAAATTAAACAGGCTTCTATACTATGGTAATTTTAGAGACTTTAACATGTGAATATACACTGTGACTCCTCATGTGTAATAGAGTATGTCCAGTTTATCATATGAAACCCATGTGTGGAAATTTATTTAAATATTTAGGCAATCTTATTGTTTACCTTAAATATGTTACATGATAATGGGAACAGTATAGTAGTATAGTTCTGCTCTATTTGGTGGGAAGTTGGTTTGGGGGAATGTGGTAGATAACTCAATATTTCCATTTGTACTGGATTATAGAGGTATGTCACTTTTTTCTGGGTTAGAGATATTTAAAACAATCTTATCTAATAATTATAACCCTTTGGATACTCAAAACTTCATTGCCCACTCTGCTTTTCAAAGTTTGCACATGCCATCTTGTGATTTTTTTTTTTTCTAATCAGAGATACAGTGTGGTTCATATCATTCAGCTTAAAGCATATTGAAACTCAAATTCCAAACCTCTACTTGAGAATACTTCTAATATTTTTCATTTATTAGCAGTGTAAAATTTTTCATCACCTATGAACTTTTTCCATTAGAAGTCATTTGCCTTATTTTAAAAATTCATTTCAAACAGTGGTTCTCAAACTTGAAGGTACATTGGAAACACTAAGAGGGCTTATTACAACACGAATTGCTTATTAGTAGGTCTGTGTTGGAGCCAGAGAATTAGCATTTCTAGCAACTTCCCAGATGATATTGATACTGCTGGTCTCCAAAGCACTTTTAGAACCACAGGAAGGTTCATCTTCAATAGGAAGGTGTATGGCAATAAATACTTGTGATCATAATATTATTTTTAAATATCATTCAAGATGAGATATTCTGATTCTTGGTTTTTCAGATTATATAAATGAAACCAGTTATTCAATTAAATACTGATATGGTATTTAAAACACAACCTTTTAGATCACCTCATACCAATAACTACTTCCCATGCTAATGAAACAATGAGATTTGAATTACTTGGATAATATCCCACCCAGAATCAATTCTGTGTTTAGCATGGGATACATTATTAATAAATCATGAGCTACAAAGCACGAAATACAACTCTAGTCTCACCTGGATTCATTAGCGATGATAGAATAGACAGTCCACTCATCTCTTCATCACCATGCATGTTATAGAAAAGAAAAACAAAAATGGTAAGTTACTAACTATATAGACAAGCTCCCCGAGTCAAACAGTATTTCCAGATATATGGTCAAGAACAGCAGATTTCAGTGGAAAGGATTAGAAGAGCTGGATTCTGATGCTCATTATTTATTATGACTACAGACAAATCACGTAAACTTTCAACACTTCAATCTATTTGTTAAATGAAAGGATACTGTTGGATGATCCTAAAAGTCTCTTGTATTCCTGAAATATACTGATTCTTTGCTTTTGCTCCTATAAATATTTTTCAACTCACTTGCTCAGTACACTGTGATATTCTGACACTGGTAATGCTTAGTTTTACTTATTTAGTAAAATAAATTAATTAGGTGCTCTCTGATTATAGTAGCCATAACAAAAATCAATTGGAAGTCATTAAGAAATCATAATTACATTTAAGCAACCTCTATAATTCAAAATTCATGTTGCTTAATAGGAACTTTTAATAAACTCTCATTAATTTTAGAAAGATTTAGAAATTATAATTATCATAGTTATATCCACGTTTGCCCACAAAAATACAGAAAGATAGCAAGCACAGAGATTAAGTAGACAAGAAAAGAAGATAAATTTCTGAATATTTTCACTAAAGTCATATATTGTATGTACATATATACACACCTAACTTTTTAGATTGCAAAACATAACACTCACATGAAGCAATCATACAAAGAAAATTGTCCACCCAGATATCAGTTAGTGTTTCATCAAGTGTAAAGTTGATCTATATATGAGGAAGAGACACTAGAGACCTAGAAGGAAACCAAATCATAAGCATATTCAGGTGACCGACCATGTAAGATGTTTTAGATTAGAGTCAGAACTCAAGTCCAAATTAAACACTTAGCTTAAAGAAGTATGCATCAATTTGCAGTTAGCATGAATATGACCCACAATCCAGGGTTAAAAAAAAAAAAAAAGGCTGTTGATATGTGTGTGGACCATAAGTCTAAAAATGATATTTTCTAAAAGAGCAAAATGATAGCACAAGACTAAGGAGCAAAAAGACAGGATTTTTTTTTTTTTATGTTAATCACCGTATGTTACATCATTAGTTCTTGATGTAGTGTTCCATGATTCATTGTTTGTGTATAACATCCAGTGCTCCATTTAGTATGTGCCCTCTTTAATACCCACCACCCCACCCCCCCTCCCCTCTAGAACCCTCAGTTTGTTTCTCAGAGTCCATAGCCTCTCATGGTTCATCTCCCCCTCGGATTTCCCCCCCTTCATTTTTCCCTTCCTGCTATCATCTTCTTCTTTTTTTTTTTAACATATAATGTATTATTTGTTGCAGAGGTACAGGTCTGTGATTCAACAGTCTCACACAATTCACAGCGCTGACCATAGCACATACCCACTGCAATGTCTATCACCCAGCCACCCCATCCCCCACCACTCCAGCAACCCTCAGTTTGTTTCCTGAGGTTAAGAATTCCTCATATCAGTGGGATCATATGATACATGTCTTTCTCTGATTGACTTATTTTGCTCAGGATAATACCCTCCAGTTCCATCCACGTCGTTGCAAATGGCAAGATTTCATTCTTTTGATGGCTGCATAATATTTCATTGTATATATATACCACTTCTTCTTTATCCATTCATCTGTCAATGGACATCTTGGCTCTTTCCATAGTTTGGCTATTGTGGACATTGCTGCTATAAACATCGGGGTGCACATATCCCTTCGGATCCCTACGTTTGTATCTTTGGGGTAAATACCCAGTAGCGCAATTGCTGGGTCATATTTTCAACTTTTTGAGGAACCTCCATACTGTTTTCCAGAGTGGCTGCACCAGCTTGCATTCCCACCAACAGTGTAGGAGGGTTCCCCTTTCTCCACATCCTCGCCAACATCTGTCATTTCCTGACTTGCTAATTTTAGCCATTCTGACAGGTGTGAGGTGGTATCTCATTGAGGTTTTGATTTGGATTTCCCTGATGCCGAGTGATGTTGAGCACTTTTTCATGTGTCTGTTGGCCATTTGGATGTCTTCTTTGGAAAAATGTCTGTTCATGTCTTCTGCCCGTTTCTTGATTGGATTCTTTGTTCTTTGGGTGTTGAGTTTGATAAGTTCTTTATAGATTTTGGATACTAGCCCTTTATCTGATACGTCATTTGCAAATATCTTCTCCCATTCTGTCAGTTGTCTTTTAGGTTTGTTGACTGTTTCTTTTGCTGTGCAAAAGCTTTTTATCCTGAAGACGTCCCAATAGTTTATTTTTGCCCTTGCTTCCCTTGCCTTTGGCAATGTTTCTAGGAAGAAGTTGCTGTGGCTGAGGTCGAAGAGGTTGCTGCCTGTGTTCTCCTTTAGGATTTTGATGGACTCCTGTCTCATATTAAGTCTTTACCCATTTTGGGAGGGGGCGGAGCAAGATGGCAGAGGAGTAGGAGACCTGGATTTGGTCTCCTCTCAGGAATTCAGCTGGATAGGGATCAAACCATTCTGAACACCTACAAACTCAACAGGAAATCGAAGAAAAGAAGAGCAACAACTCTCTCATCAGAAAAGCGACCACTTTCTGGAAGGTAGGACGTGCGGAGAAGTGAATCCGAGGTGATATTTGGGAGTATAGACGGCAGGGGAGGGGCCTCCGGCAGCCGCTTCTGGCAAGTGATAGAACCACGGAGCACAAAATCAGAACTTTTAAAAGTCTGCTCCGCTGAGGGACATCACTCTGGTGGCTAAGCGGGGGGTGGAATCCTCCGGGACAGTGTGGTCTCAGGACCCTCGGGGTCACAGAAAGACCGGGGGTGCCTGAGTGTGGCAGAGCTCCCAGGTAACGGAGCAGGGAAGCCGGCTGCAGAGGTGGAGCCCAGGCGCGGGCTCTCAGCTCGGGGTGGCCATAAACCATGATCCGCGGCACAGTCGGGCCCCTGCTCCTCCAGCAGGGACCCAACAAGCGGCAGATCTGGGGAGACTCACCTTCTTCCCCCGGGAGGAGCCGCGCGGGAGTGCACCGCAGGGATCTGCTGGGTTTGGAGACTCCACCCAGGGTCGGGTGCCAGAGATAGAAACGTGCGGTCACAGGCCGGGTGAGCACGGAGTGCAGCTGGAGACCAGGGAGACGGGAGTGACTGACGGCTTTTCTCTGGGGGATCACTGAGAAGCGGAGCCCCGAGTTCTCGGCTCTTCCGGGGCAGAGATTGGGAGGCCGCCATTTTCACTCTCTGCCTCCAAAGCCGTACGGAAAGCTCGCAGGGAACAAAAGCCCCGGAGAGCACACCTGAGCAGATTACTTAGCTGGGAGGGGGCAAGGGCGGGGCAATTCTGCCTCCCGCAAAGACATTGGGAAACCACGGCAACAGGCCCCTCCCCAGAAGATCAGCGAGAACAGCCAGCCGAGACCAAGTTTACCGATCAATGAGAACGGCAGAACTCCAGCGCTAGGGGAATACTGCACATAGAATTCATTGCTTTTTTACCATGATTCTTTAGTCTTTCAAAGTTAAGTTTTTTTTAACTGTCTTTTTTTCCTTTTTTTTCTTTTTGAATTTTTCTTTTTCCCTTTCTCAACCAACATGGTATCAATCTCTTTTTTTAAAAAAAACATTTTTATTTTTCATTTTTAGAGTCATATTCTATCCCTTCATAGTAGTGACCCATATTTTTGGCTTATATATATAAGTTGTTCTCTCTTTAAAATTTTGAGATAGTTTCTTCTAACAGATTAAAATATACCCTAAATCTCTAGTATATGGTGTTTTCTATTCCCCTGCCTGATCACATCCTCTCCCTTTTTTTTCTTTTTCTTTTTTCTTTTTTTAAATCCTCTTCTTTCTTTTTTCAAACAACTTCTTATCAATTCCTTTTATAAAATTTTTTATAATTTCCATCTTTACAGTCATATTCCATCCCTTCATCATATCAACCCTTATTTTTGTACATATATAAGTTTTTCTTTCTTTAAAATTTTGGGAGGCACTTTCTTCTAAAAGACCAAAATACACCCCAAATCTAGTGTGTGGCACTGATCTATATACCAGCCTGATCATATCTGATCACATTCTGGTTTTTGTTGTTGTTGTTGTTCTTGTTGTTGTTGTTTTGTTTGTTTTTGTTTTTATCTTTATCTTTTTCTTTTTCTTTTTTTTTTCTTTTTTCTCTCTTTCCCTTTCTTTTCCCACTGCTTCAGGTCTTTTCTGATTTGTTTAGAGTATATTTTTGGGGACGTTGTTACTCTGCTAGCATTTTGTTCTCTTATTAATCTATTCTCCTCTGCACAAAATGACAAGACGGACAAAATCACCTCAACAAAAAGAACAAGAGGTAGTACCGATGGCCAGGGACCTACTCAATATGGACATTAGTACAATGTCAGATCTAGAGTTCAGAATCATCACTTTAAAGATACTAGCTGGGCTTGAAAAAAATATGGAAGTTATTAGAGAAACCCTTTCTGGAGAAGTAAAAGAACTAAAATCCAACCAAGTAGAAATCAAAAAGGCTATTAATGAGGTGCAATCAAAAATGGGCGCGCTAACTGCTAGAAGAAATGAGGCAGAAGAGAGAATCAGTAATATAGAAGATGAAATGATGGAAAATAAAGAAGCTGAGAAAAAGAGAGAGAAACAACTACTGGATCACGAGGGCAGAATTCGAGAGATAAGCGATACCATAAGACGAAACAACATTAGAATAATTGGGATCCCAGAAGAAGAAGAAAGAGAGAGAGGGGCAGAAGGTATAATGGAGCAAATTATAGCAGAGAACTTCCCTAATTTGGGGAAGGAAATAGGCATGAAAATCCAGGAAGCACAGAGAACCCCTCTCAAAATCAATAAAAATAGGTCAACACCCCGACATCTAATAGTAAAACTTACGAGTCTCATAGACAAAGAGAAAATACTGAAAGCAGCTCGGGAGAAGAGATATGTAACCGACAATGGTAGAAACATTAGATTGGCAACAGACCTATCCACAGAGACCTGGCAGACCAGAAAGGACTGGCAGGATATATTCAGAGCACTAAATGAGAAAAATATGCAGCCAAGAATACTATATCCAGCTGGGCTGTCATTGAAAATTGAAGGAGAGATAAAAAGCTTACAGGACAAACAAAAACTAAAGGAATTTGCAAACACAAAACCAGCCCTACAGGAAATCTTGAAAGGGGTCCTCTAAGCAAAGAGAGAGCCTAAAAGCAACATAGACCAGAAAGGAACACAGACAATATACGGTAACAGTCACCTTACAGGCAATACAATGGCACTAAATTCCTATCTTTCAATAGTTACCCTGAATGTAAATGGGCTCAATGCCCCAATCAAAAGACACAGGCTATCAGATTGGATAAAAAAACAAGACCCATCGATATGCTGTCTGCAAGAGACTCATTTTAGAACCAAAGACAGCCCCAGATTGAAAGTGAGGGGGTGGAAAACCATTTACCATGCTAATGGACACCAAAAGAAAGCTGGGGTGGCAATCCTTATATCAGACAAATTAGATTTTAAACCAAAGACTGTAATAAGAGATGAGGAAGGACACTATATCATACTTAAAGGATCTATCCAACAAGAAGATCTAACAATTGTAAATATCTATGCCCCTAACATGGGAGCAGCCAATTATATAAGGCAATTAATAACAAAAGCAAAGAAACACATCGACAACAATACAATAATAGTGGGGGACTTTAACACCCCCCTCAATGAAATGGACAGATCCTATAAGCAAAAGATCAAAAAGGAAATAAAGACTTTAAATGACACACTGGACCAAATGGACTTCACAGACCTATTCAGAACATTCCACCCCAAAGCAACGGAATACACATTCTTCTCTAGTCCCCATGGAACATTCTCCAGAATCGATCACATCCTAGGTCATAAATCAGGTCTCAACCAGTATCAGAAGATTGGGATCATTCCCTGCCTATTTTCAGACCACAATGCTTTGAAACTAGAACTCAATCACAAGATGAAAGTCGGAAAGAACTCAAATACATGGAGGCTAAAGAGCATCCTACTGAAGAATGAATGGGTCAACCAGGAAATTAAAGAAGAATTAAAAAAATACATGGAAACCAATGAAAATGAAAACACAACTATTCAAAATCTTTGGGATGCAGCAAAGGCAGTCCTAAGAGGAAAGTATATAGCAATACAAGCCTTTCTCAAGAAGCAAGAAAGGTCTCAAGTACACAACCTAACCCTACACCTAAAGGAGCTGGTGAAAGAACAGCAAATAAAGCCTAAACCCAGCAGGAGAAGAGAAATAATAAAGATCAGAGCAGAAATCAATGAAATAGAAACCAAAAGAACAGTAGAACAGATCAATGAAACTAGGAGCTGGTTCTTTGAAAGAATTAACAAGATTGATAATCCCCTGGCCAGACTTATCAAAAAGAAAAGAGAAATGACCCAAATCAACAAAATCATGAATGAAAGAGGAGAGATCACAACCAACACCAAAGAAATACAAACAAGTAGAAGAACATATTACGAGCAACTCTATGCCAGCAAATTAGATAACCTGGAAGAAATGGAGGCATTCCTAGAGATGTATCAACTACCAAAACTGAACCAGGAAGAAATAGAAAACCTGAACAGACCTATTACCACTAAAGAAATTGAAGCAGTCATCAAAAATCTCCCAACAAACAAAAGCCCAGGGCCAGATGGCTTCCCAGGGGAATTCTACCAAACATTTCAAGAAGAATTAATACCTATTCTTCTGAAACTGTTCCAAAAAATAGAAATGGAAGGAAAACTTCCAAACTCATTTTATGAGGCCAACATTACTTTGATCCCCAAACCAGACAAAGACCCCATCAAAAAGGAGTATTACAGACCAATATCCTTGATGAACATGGATGCAAAAATTCTCACCAAAATACTAGCCAATAGGATCCAACAGTACATTAAAAGGATTATTCACCATGACCAAGTGGGATTTATCCTTGGGCTGCAAAGTTGGTTCAACATCCGCAAATCAATCAATGTGATACAATACATTAACAAAAGAAAGAACAAGAATCATATGATCCTGTCAATAGATGCAGAAAAAGCTTTTGACAAACTACAGCATCCTTTCTTGATCAAAACTCTTCAGAGTATGGGGATCGAGGGTACATACCTCAATATCATAAAAGCCATCTATGAAAAACCCACAGCGAATATCATTCTCAATGGGGAAAAACTGAGAGTTTTCCCCCTAAGGTCAGGAACGCAGCAGGGATGTCCACTATCACCACTGCTATTCAACATAGTACTAGAAGTCCTAGCCACAGCAATCAGACAACAAAAAGAAATAAAAGGCATCCAAATCGCCAAAGAAGTCAAACTCTCACTCTTTGCAGATGATATGATACTTTATGTGGAAAACCCAAAAGACTCCACCCCAAGACTGCTAGAACTCATACAGGAATTCAGACAGGATTTTTTTTTAACTCAAGCTATTCTACTTAGAGCAATAATTTTTACTTAGAGCAATAATTCCAAAACAAAAATAATTTATCAAACAGGAAGAACTAAGAGTGACATTTTGATTTTGTGGCACATTGTTTTTAAAGCTGAAACAAGGTGTCTTGCAGAATATATTTATTATTCTGATCAAATCTTCCAGACGTTGCTTTTGAGACTCTGTTAATATAATATTCTTTACCTTTAAGTTTTGATAGTATAGTATTATTCTTTGTCACTGGTGTTTCAATTTACCTGGTTCTGTTCTGATTAGTGATTCCTTTTAATCCTTCAATAAAACTCAAAACAACATATTTAAATCTTGGTTATTATTTTAAACCTACAAACTTGGTAAAAATTATATCTAATTGCGTAGTGTGAGATATCTCGTTTGCCAGCCATAGGGAAAGAAATAACAGGCAGTTTCAAAATACTAAAATGTGTAAGAACAGGAAGAGAAATATGACTATCGTAACCTATTTTAAAAGAGAAATCTGATTTGTATCCATGTAAATGCACACAAGCAACATGGTGCTTTATTGACTAAAATAATTAAGAAATGAAAAGAATACAGTTTAAAACAAAAAGAATACAAAGCATTTTATACACCAGACATAATCTTATTGACAGAGCACTTTTACAATCAGCATAGGTAATGAAAACAAATGACACAGGAATTGAAATCGATATAATTTGTGAAGCAACTATGAAGACAAAAGACACTGGAGATAAATGACTGAAAGAGGAATAAAAGTAAGCTCAGAAGCATTCCCCCACTCCTGTAAGGAAACAACTCAGATACACGCATGGCTTTATATGACTATTTTTCAAATGATCCATAATAAAGAATAAATAAAGGAGGTTACTAGGGACTCAAAGAAATGAACAAATGCAGATTGTGAAATCTTGCCAGGAAAATAGACTCAGAAATGAATATAATCATGGGATAAGGAAATAATTATTCAAACTGGTCATGATGACGGTTAATGACATAAATTTGATGGAGAATAATGGGTGGGATATTGAGTTGAATTTAGAGAAAAGCAAAAATCTAGGTCAGGTTGTCATATGAAGGAAGGACCTTAGATTTTCTGGAGGACAAAGCTGTACAAATGTTCTCTAAAATGTCAGTGAATAAAATATATGCATCTTTCTTTTACTTAATTATTAAATGAACCTTGAATCATAGGTGGTTTTTCAGTCTCTATAATTGAACTTAATTTTTTAAAACACACTAATATTCTATACATAGCAATGGATGGATAATATGGTAGTTGGCCAGTACAAAATGACCCCTACTTCCCAGAAAAGTCCATGATAAGCATTGTCCCACCAGCCAAATTTGTCCTGATGGCTCTGTTATTCTAATTAAGGCTAGAGTTTTGTATACACATACCCCATACAAATGTGGTTAGAAGGACCCAAGCCACATCAATTAGAATTTTGGCATTTTTCAAGCTGGAAAGGATAAAGTTACTTCATTTTAGTGGGTAGGAACAGGACAATGTAAATACCTAGTCAACTAATAAGCTTGTTTCCTGATGGATTCCTAAGATGGTGTTCAGAGAAATGAAGCTAAATGAGACAGAAAGAGAAATTTAGAGGGGAACAGAAGAAGAAAAATATCACTTCAAAAGTTTGGTGGTTTTACAACTACTGTGTTAATTTCATTTACAATTTGGCTTAAGGGAGAACAGGCTTACAACAATATGTGTTGAATAACATACCATGGAGCATTGAATCCCTTTTACTATAAGATTATAATATGTGAAAAAACGCTCTCAAAACTGCCCCAGAAATTTTACCTCTAACAGTATGTAGGAAACCCCAGGTATTTGGAAATTAAATAACACATTCTAAATAATCTATCAAATTAGAAATCACATACATGCAAATTTAATATTGTTAACTGAATGATAATGAATAGCCAACATAACATAAAAACTTTCAGAATACATATAGTACTTAGAGGAAAATTTATAACTTTGAAAGTTTATATTTAAAAGGAAATAAAAAGACTAAAATATAAATCTGTACTCTGCCCAATGCAAATAGGAGCAAATTAAAGCCAAAATAAGTATAAGGAAGGAAACAATTTAAGAACAGAAAACAATGAAGTAAAAATAGACAAATATTAGGAAAAATACATAAACTAACAGCTGTATTTGGAAAGATGAATAAATTGAAAAATAACTAGCAAGAATGATCAAGTAAAGAGGAGAGACCAAATTGCCTATTTCAGAACAAAGTGGGGATATCACTACACAATGTGCCGGCATTAAAATAATAAAAATGAAGTTCTGAAAACACTATGTTTGAATAACTTGACAACACAAACCATTAGAAAGTAATTTGTAATTAAAAATATTTCCAAAAAGGGGGCGCCTGGGTGGCTCAGTTGGTTAAGCGACTGCCTTCGGCTCAGGTCATGATCCTGGAGTCCCTGGATCAAGTCCCGCATCGGGCTCCCTGCTCGGCAGGGAGTCTGCTTCTCCCTCTCCCACTCCCCGTTTGTGTTCCCTATCTCGCTGTGTCTTTCTCTGTCAAATAAATAAATAAAATCTTAAAAAAAAAAAATTCCAAAAAGAATTCTCCAGGCCCGGATGGTTTCACTGGTAAATTTTATCAAACTTTTAAAGAAGGAAAAGTATCAACTCTACTCAACTCTTTGAAGAAATAAAGGAAATTGAAATGTTTTTTAATTCATATTCTGAGGCCAAGCATTATACTGACTGTAAAAGTAGAAGTGTAAAGAGTAATATACCTCATAGATACAGAAACAAAAATCCTTAGCAGAATGTGAGCAAACACAATTTAAAGATATACAAAACAGACAAGCATCCATATACTAAAGTAGGTTTGTTTCAGGAATGTAAAGTTGCTTTAACATTAAAATATCAGATCTTGGACCATGGACTCTGAGAAACAAACTGAGGGTTCTAGAGGGGAGGGGGTGGAGGGATGGGTTAGCCTGGTGATGCGTATTAAAGAGGGCACATATTGCATGGAGCACTGGGTGTTACGCAAACAATGAATCATGGAACACTACATCAAAAACTAATGATGTAATGTATGGTGATTAACATAACATAATAAAATAGAATCTTTAGTGAAGCCAGAAAAAAATAAAAATATCAGATCTTGTAACTTACCATATTAACAGTCTGAAAAAACAAAAGACATTTAACAGGAGAGAAAAAGCATTTGCTAAATTCAACACCTATTCATGATAGAATTTATTAGCAAACTAGGTATAGAAGATAATTTCCACAGCCTGATAAAGGGCATCCACAAAACGCCTACAGTTAACATCTTATTTGTTTGTGGAAAAATACAGAACATGCTTTCTATCTATACATTAACACAAGGACACTCAACTCTCAATTATGTCATTGTGGAAAACAAAAATGCAGGAAATGCAAAAATAAAATGTCCATTTCTTCTCTTATCAAAGGTTTAAAAAGAGATTCAATTAGGTTTCACAATTTACTGATTTGTCCTCTACATCCTTTTCCTTTCCTGAATTTATATAAAGGAAAATTAAATATGCAGGGAAATAACCATTCCTTTAATTATCTCAAAGGCAAGAGCAATTTGATGGGGATTTTGGGAAATGTTAGAGAGAAATGGTTTTTTTGATATCAAAATTTATTGACTGAATAAGATTAATTCTGAAAGATCAGGCAGTGTAATTTTGCAAATACACTTATATATTGTAAATACATTTAAGGTTTTATTCATTTTTTTTATATAGGAAAAGATTCTTGCATAGTAAAGACATGATGAATTCTGCTTCAAGTCTTTGATTGAAATATTTTGGTATTTTACAGGTCCCATAATCGTACTGATATTGATATATTTCCAGCATAATTAAGCCACTTGGAAATTCACTTTCAGAGCTACTCACATTAGTATTCACAGACAAAAGAGAAGAACCAATATATGACAAAGTTAGTAAAATTTATTATCATATACGTCATCTGAAACATATGTTACATTTTTTAAAACCATGGTAAGTTAAAATATGTAAACTTGGGGAAAAATCCCAAATAAAGGCAATGTTTTGGCAAGTGGCAAGTCACAGTATTTCAACAGGGATTAATCATTACTATTCATTATGTTTTCATTAAATTTCTGTTCAATGTACGGGAATGTAGTAATCACTACAAGGAATACAAATAAAGATGAAACAGAGCCTCTACGCTACACTGTTTGGTTTTTTTTCCTAATTCAATGAAAAAAGTGAAATACATGCGAACATCAATCATAGAGTCCAACTGATTAGGACAAGTTGCCAACAAAATGACGATTGCAGTTATATCACATTTCATAACTATTATAACACACAGATTTCACATGGTGATTATGGAAGAGGAGGAGGTGAAAGTCATAAAGATACAATATAAATATTAATGAATTTATGTAAGAAAAAATACCGTGTAAAATTTTGTTTTTACAAGCTGCTGAGTTTATTGAAGGCAGGAATAACATATTCCATGCTCATCAAAAGAACCATGGAAGAATGCTTAATTATAAGGCTGAAAGATTAACAAATTGTTTGTATTGCTTTCACATAGCTTTTTTGAAATGTGACTTTTTAAGATGAACTTTAAAGTGCCTAAACAATGGTTTGCTGACCTCCTGATTACTCTCCTCCTTCACTTTTATAGGCTATATTGATTCAAATACTGGAAGACTGTAATGGTAAACACACATACACACACAAAACCCATTAAATTAGTAATACTGATATTCAAGTAATATTATATATTATTAAAATAATCTCATTAGATATTTCATCAAAAGAATTAAATTTCTCTAATATTTAAAATATATGTTTAATGCATCTATGTGTATATATGTCTTATATAAGTATGTAAATAGATAAATACTTGGGCAAAATTACATCACAGACACAATAGACAAATCAAGAGAAGTTTTATTAATTTTTAAAATATTTTATATATTTATTTATTTGACAGAGAGAGAGAACGCAAGTAGGGAGGAGGGGCAGAGGGAGAAGCAGACCACCCACTGAGCAGGGAGCCTGATGTGGGGCTCAATCCCAGGACCCTGGGATCATGACCTGAGCCGAAGGCAGAGGTTTAACCAACTGAGCCACCCAGGTGCCCTTATTATTTTTTTAAATAAAAGACAATGTTCTTTTATATATTGACACAGAACTCAATTCATTTGACAAATATTTATTAAATATCTACTGTGTATTAAGCACTGTATTATACATTGGTTATATACACTGTCAAAATATAAATAGCTCCCACTGGATCACTACATCAAAAACTAATGATGTATTGTATGGTGACTAACATAACATAATAAAATTAAATTAAATATTTTTAAAAAAGAAAAAAAAATAGCTCTCACTGTCAAGAGGCTCATATTCTTGTCCCATGGCAGCCCCAGCACTGGGCTGGGGGCAGACATCTAGTATGACTGCAGGCCCCACCACCAACACAAGCTTTTCAGGAGACAACTCAGGGTTAGCACCCTGCAGTTTGGTGCTACTCTATCTCTGGCAAACACCTGGCCTGATACCTCAAGCCCAATGTGGCCCCAGACTAGTCCAGTAACAACATGGGGATCAAACCCTGCTCACAACAAGCAAATAGAGCCACTGGACTGAAGGTAAAAGTGGCTCAGCCACAACACTAGGGTACACTCAACACACACAGGAGACATTCCTGAAATGGCAGATTCTGGTGAACAGGGTACATGCACTGCATGGCACCACAGGACCTCTTCTTCATAAAGCCAATATTTTCAAGAGCAGAACACTTGGCTTCCTTTCCTAACCCACAGAAACAGACACAAAGAATTACTCAAAATGAGAGGAGAGGGGAATATGTCCCAAATGAAAGAACAGGACAAAATCACATCAAGAGAGCAAAACAAAATGGAGTTAAGGAATGTGCCTGATAGAGAATTTAAAGAAATGGTCATAACGATGCTCACTGGAATTGAGAAGAGAGTGGAAGACCTCAGTGAAACCCTCAACAAAGAGATAGAAAACATGAAAAAGAACCTATCGAGATGAAAAACTCAATAATGGCAATTAAAAATACACTAGAAGGAATACATAGTAGACTAGAGGAATCAGAAGAGCAGATCAGTGACCTGAAGGACAGAATAATGTAAAGTAATTAAGCTGAAAAGGAAAGAGAAAAAATAAAAAGTAAAAAAAAATAAAAAGAGAGTAAGAGAACTCAGAGACACTATCTAGAATAATAAGATTTGCATTATGGGATACCAAAAGGAGAAGAGAGAGAAAAGGGGGCAGAAAATTTCTTTGAAGAAATAATAGCTAAAAATTTCCAGAATCTGGGAAAAGAAACAAAATTCCAGATTCCCCCAACAAAATCAAACAAAGGAGATCCACAATGATAAAGAGAATTTCAAAAACAGCAAGAGGAAACAATTACATATAAGGGAAACCCCACAGGGCTATCAACTGATTTTTCAGTAGAAACTTTGAAGGGCAGAAGGGGGTGACAATGATAAATTCAGAGGGCTGAAAGAAACACTGCAACCAAGACTACTTTATCCAGCAAGGCTATCATTCAGAATAGGAGAGAGAAAGAGTTTTCCAGACAAAAAAACGTTTCAAGGAATTCATCAGCATTAAATCAGCCCTAGAAGAAATGCTAAAGGGGAGTTCTTGAGGGAAAAGGAAAGACCATAAGCAGGAGTAAGTAAGTAGGAGGCACAAAAGCAGTAAAATTAAGTATATTTATAAAAATCAGTCAAGGGATTCACAAAAGGATATAATTATGACACCACATACCAAGAATGTGGAGGGGAGAGAAGTAAAGAAAGGGCTCAAAATTAAGTGAACATCAATTTAATATAAACTGCTATATGCATAATATGCTATATATAAACATCATGGTAACCACAAATCAAAAGCCAGCAAAGATATGCAAAAAAAAGCAAAAAGAAAGGAATCTATATAACTAAAGAAAGCCAGCAAACCATGAGAGAAAAAAGCAAAAAAAAGGAACAGAAAAGAAGTACAAAAACAACCATAAAACAATTAACAAAATGACAGTAAGTTCATACCTATCAATAATTACTTTGAATGTAAATGAACTAAACATTCCATCAAAAGACACAGGGTGATGGAATGGATAAACAAGCAAGACATCTATATGCTGCCTCCAAGAGACTCATTTCAGATTTAAAGACACAGGCAGATTGAAAGTGAAGGGGTAGGGTAGAAAAGCATTTATCACACAAATGGAAAGTAAAAGAAGTCAGAGTAGCTGTACTTATATTGGACAAAATTGACTTTAAAACAAAGACTGTAACAGGAACAAAGAAGTACACTATATAATCATAAAGAGGAACAATGTAACAAGAAGATATAACAACTGTAAATATTTAGGTACCAAATATGGGAGTACCCAAATACATGAAGACGCTAATACCAAATATAAAGGAAGTAATCAGTAGTAATACAACAACAATAGTGGATGACAACAGCCCCACTGACATCAATGGATAGTTCATCCAAACAGAAAAATCAACAAGGAAACATTGGCTTTGAATGACACACTGGACCAGATGTCATTCAAAGCCAATAACAGATATATTCAGAACATTCCAAACAAAACCGTAGAATACACAATCTTTTCAGATGCACATGGAACATTCTGCAGAATAGATCACATGTTAAGGCAAACAGCAAGCATCAAAAAATTAAAAGAGATTGAAGTCATGCCATGCATCTTTTCTGACCACAATGCTATGAAACTGGAGAACAGCTACATGAAAAAATCTGGAAAGAACACAAATACATGGAGGTAAAAAGCACATGCTATGAACAATGAATGGGTCAACCAAGAAATCAAAGAGGAAATTAAAAAATACATGGAAAGAAATGGAAATGAAGACACAGTGATCCAAAACCTTTGGGATGCAGCAGAAGCAGTTCTAAGAAGTGTATAGCAATACAGGCCTACATCAAGAAGCAGAAAAAAATCTCAAACAACTTCACCTTATACCTAAAGGAGCTGGAAAAGGAACAACAAAAGAAACCTAAAGCCATCAGAAGGAAGGAAATAATAAAGATTAAAGCAGAAATAAATGATATAAAAAAACCACAGTAGAACAGATCAGAGAAACCAGGAGCTGGTTCTTTGAAAAAATTCATAAAATTGATAAACCCCTAGCTAGACTTACCAAAGGAAAAGAGAAAGGACCCAAATAAATTAAATCACAAATGAAAGAGGAGAAATAACACCACAGAAATACAATTATGAGAGAATATTATGGAAAACTATATATCAACAAGTTGGACAACCTAGAAAAAATGGTTAAATTCCTAGAAACATATAAATTACTAAAACTGAAACAGAAAGAAATAGAAAACTTGAACAGATCAGTAACCAGCCAATAAACTGAATCAGTAAACAAAAACTCCCAATGAAGGAAAGTCTAGGGCCACATGGCTCCACAGGTAAATTCTACCATACATTTAGAGAAGAGTTAATACCAACTCTTCTCAAACTATTCCAAAAATTAGGAAAGGAAAAAAAGAAACTTCCAAACTCATTCTATGAGGCCAGCATTACCCTGATACCAAAATCAAAAAAAGACTCCACTAAAAAAGACAACTACAGGCCAATATCCCTGAAGAACATGGATGCAAAAATTCTCAATGAAATACTAGCATACTGAATCCAACAATACATTTAAAAAAAATCATTCACCATGATCAAGTGGGATTTATTTCTGGGTTGCAAAGGTGGTTCAATATTTTCAAATCAATCAATATGTTATACCACATTAATAATGGAAACAGTAAGAAACATATGATCATTTCACTAGATGCAGAAAAAGCATTTGACAAAGTACATCTATTCATGATAAAAACCCTCAACAGAGTAGGTTTAGAGGGAACATACTTGAACAAAATAAAGACCATATGTGAAAAACCCACAGCTAATATTATCCTCAATGGGGAAAAACTGAGAGATTTTCCTCTACCGTCAGGAATAAGACAGGGAAGTCCACTCTTACCACTAGAGGTTCTAGCCACAGCAACCAGACAACAAAAAGAAAGAAAAGAAATATAAGGCATGCAAATTGGCAAGGAAGAAGTAAAATTCTATTTGCAGATGACATGATACTTTATATAGAAAACCCCAAAGACTCCACCCCAAAATTGCTAGAACTGACACATGAGTTCAGTAAAGTTGCAAGATACAAAATCAATGTGCCAAAATCCTTTGCTTTTCTATACACTAATAATGAAGCAGCAGAAAGAGAAATGAAGGAATCAATCCCAATACAGTTGCACCAAAAACAATAAGGAATAAATCTAACAGCAGATGTGAAAGACCTGTACTCTGAAAACTATAAGATAATGATGAAAGAAATTGAAGATGACACAGAGAAATGAAAAGATATCTCATGCTCATGGATTGGAAGAACAAATATTGTTAAAATGTCTATAATACCTTAAGCAGTCAACACACTTAATGCAATCCCCATCAAAATACCAACAGCATTTTTCACAGAGCTAGAACAAACAATCCTAAAATTTGTATGGAACCCAAATAGCCAAAGCAACCTTGAAAAAGAAAAGCAAAGCTGGAGGCATTACATTTCCAGATTCAAAGCTATAGTAATCAAAACAGTACGGTACTGGCACAAAAACAGACACACAGATCAATAGAACAGAATAGAAAACCCAAAAATGAACCCACAACTATATGGTTAATTAATGTTGAACAAAGCAGGAAAGAATATCTAATGGGAAAAAGACAGTCTCTTCAACAAATGGTGTTGGGAAAACTGGACAGCAACATGCAAAAGAATGAAACTGGAACACTTTCTTACACCATGCACACACACACACACACACAAACCTCAAAATGGATTAAAGACTTAAATGTGAGACATGAAACCATAAAAATCCTAGAAAAGGACACAGGCACTAACCTCTCTGATACCGGCCATAGCAATTTCTTTCTAGATATGTCTCATAAGGCAAAAATAAACTGTTGGGACTTCATCAAAATAAAAAGCTTCTGCACAGCAAAGAAAACAATCAACAAAACTAAAAGGCAACCTATAGAGTGGGAGAAGATATTTGCAAATGACATATCTGATAAAGGGTTAGTTGGTATCATAATTATACAAAGAACTAATAAATTTCAACATCCAAAAAACAAATAATCCAATTAAAAACTAGGCAGAAGACATGAACAGACATTTTTTTTTAATTTTTTTTTTATTCTTATGTTAATCCCCATACATTACATCATTAGTTTTAGATGAAGTGTTCCATGATTCATTGTTTGTGCATAACACCCAGTGCTCCATGCAGAACGTGCCCTCCTCAGTACCCACCACCAGGCTAACCCATCCTCCCACCCCCCTCCCCTCTAGAACCCTGTTTGTTTTTCAGAGTCCATCGTCTCTCATGGTTCGTCTACCCCTCC